>NW_024350924.1:9316502-9327237 GCF_902729225.1 Pteropus medius | reverse complement strand
GGGAGGCCATGGCCTTCACTTCCCCAGGGACACAGGAAGAAAGGAGGAACGAGTTGGCCGTGGCTTTGAGGGCGCTCTGTGGTGCGGGGAGCGCAGGACTGACCTTTGGTGCTCACTGGCCGTGGCCTTGAGCGAGGCTGATTTTCCTGGGTCCCCGTCCCCTCTTCAGGAGGCACCGTCTCTGCTGACTCTCCACACTCTGACATCTAGCGATTGTCGAAGGGCTTAAAACCTACTCGGAAACAGCCACAGCGTCCTGCGAGAATGGCAGGAGAACTTGTCTCAGTCCCTGGCAGGCTCTGCAGCTCTCCTGGGATTTCAGAGGTGGGAGGGGACTGCTCCCTGGTGGGCTCCTAATCTGTCCCTGGCTCAAGGGTATTATGCTTCTTTACAGATGTGGCACCAGGTCACAGGAGCGCGGGGAAGGGCTAGGAGATCCGGCTCCCAGCTTCGGCCTTCCGCCCGCAAACCAACATTGGACGGGAGGACGCTGTCCACGCGGCCAGCTGCAGAGGCACGGAGGCGCCAGCGGACACGCAGCCCACTGACACCTGCCTGGTGTCCTCGGGAGCGGAACTGAGAAACGGGCCACGACCTTCATTTGCAGGTGAGAAAACAGGCCCAAGGAAGTCACGGGATCCGCCTCGCTGGGGTGGCAAAGGCGAAAGCCCAGAGCGCTCACTCTCATTTGCAGAAACGGTCTGCTTTGAAGAGAAGGCCATTCTCTCTTCTCTTTCTCCTCTTCCTCCCCGTTCCTCACCCCAGCCACCTTCGACCCACGTCCCACGGCTGAGGTTGGAGGGGACAGCGTGGTAACCCTAGAAGGCCCAGGTGGCTTGGGGTGCTGGTGACGCCCACCCTCCGCCCTCTTCCCAGATGCCCTTACTCCCCGTTCGGCCCCTTCACAGTGATGTTGGTAGGACAGCCTCCTGGCCCCTCCGTCAGCCCCTGCTCCCAGGCCAAGCCCAGGGGGATGTGGGGTCTGGCTTTGTCTTGCTTAGGGGACTCTCTTAACTCTGACAGCTTTCCCTCCACTCCTTAAAATCCTGTTTATTCTGCTCCAGAACCGCTTTAAATGATCGTCTTCCTTCCTTCCTGTGCTCCATTAATACCGACTGAGGGTTCAGACTGGGCCCGATGTGGGGGTACAGCTGTGCACAGGGTCACAGTACAGGGTCCCCGGGGAGCCCTCCCAGAGTCTAGTTGGGGAGACAGGTTAAGAAGCAACCACCCTGGACTGTGACAGGCGCCTAGTGAGTGGGGATACTTGGCCCGCCCTGCGAGGCTGGAGACTTCCTGCGGGAGGTGCAGCCTGAAGCATGAGGTGATGTGGTGGAGGGTGGGTGCCAGGGGGCCGGATGCGTTCAGGTGACGGCTGGAGATGCAGGCACTGCAGTGCCTCTCCCCAAATGGGCCGTGCTCCCCCAAACCCGCGTTTCCCAGCCTCGAGGCGCCCGCTACAAACTTTACCACGGGGAATCAGGTGTGTTCTTGAGCGGCAGGGCGAAGAGGTCTGGGGTCCCGGCCAGCTCTGCTACTGATCGGCTGGGCGACCTTGGGAAAGTCACTTCACTTCTCAGGCCTCAGTGTTCTCATTTGTGAAGCGGGGGAGGGGATGGAGCCCACAGTTAAAAGCTGGACTCTCTGGGGCCTTTTTAGCTCTACAATTTGAACTCCACAGACACTTCGATCTCCCCTGGAGGAGACCAGGAGCCTCCCCCGTCTACCTATGATTAAGAGAGCGTTGTTTCGCCTACTGCTGAAAGAATTCTCATGATCAGGTGTCGCTGCATAACTTTCAAGACTCTGCAGAGTCAAACGTGGGCCCCAGAGCAGAGCATCAAGCTCAGGGCCCTGTGACTACATGAGAGGTCACACGCCTGTGAAGCCACCTTGCCTGGAACTACACTGTTGGTTTTACAGGCTCTAGCGGGTGCAAGGAGGAATTCAGATGCCGGCCCACGAGCAGGATGTTCCTGTCTTAATGGCCAGGGTCCATGCGGAGATGACGACAGGGCCACCTCGGGCCCGCCCCCTGTCGCCAGCACCTATTTTGGAAGAACGGCTGACTCGGCTGGTGCAGGTTCTGTTTCTTGAGGCGAGACTGAACTCTTAATTAGTGGGGGAGCTTCAGGTTTCTAGAACAGACTGGTGACTGTTCTAGACTTTGTAACTGATCCGGGGCCCCCTGCCCTTGGGGACAGAGTGGCCAAGCCACTTTTTGTTAGTCCTCCCTTCCCCCTCCAGTCCATCATAATGAGCCTCTTTCATGCCTCAAAACACAACTCCATTCCATGCTCATTGTCCTAGTGTGGGATGGGGCTGGGAGACAGGAAAAGGCCCCCTCGCAAACCTCCCCCGCAGTCCCCAGGTGCTTTCAGGGGCCCCGTGGAGCCAGAGGGGTTGGGCGGTCCTCACCTTGAGTCACTTAAGGGAGTGGGAAGTTTTCTTTAGAATTCTATTTTAAAAAGTAGAATTTCCTTATTTTTATAGTATAAAAATTCTCTGAGCATCACATTATTGCAGGCTTTATATTGAATTTCCAGTGCCCTTAACATCCTAGCAGCTAAGGTTTTGCCTTCGAAAAAGTCTTTTCCCACAACCAAAGTGCCCTTCGATAGATAACTGGATGAAGGAGAGGTGGTGCGTATGTGCAATGGAAAACCGCTCAGCCGCATGGAAAGATGGGGTACTGCCGGCCGTGACGACACGGAGAATTGAGATGACCACGCTGAGTGAAATAAGTCAGACGGGAAAAGCTGAGACCCGTATGATTTCACTTACACGTGGGCTATAACACCGAAAGCAACCAGCAGAACTCACGGACACGGACAACAGTTTCGGGGTTATCAGAGGGAAGGGGGAGGTAGGAAAGGGTCGGGGGGAGGGCTGTCAAGTGTACGGCGACGGAAGGAGATTTGACTTTGGGTGGTGAATACAATGCAGTAGACAGATGACGTATTGTTGAATTGTAAACCTGAAATCTATATAATTTTATTAACCAATGTCACCTCAATAAATTTTAAAAAGGAAAAAATAGTCATGAGGATGTAAAGTACAGCATAGGGAATAGAGTCAATAATATGGTAAGAACTACATACGGTGTCAGGTGGGTACGCGACTTATTGGGGGATCACTTTGTAAATTAGATAAATGTCTAACCGCTGTGCTGTACACCTGAAACTAATAGAAAATAATATTACATGTCAAATGTAATCAAAAATAGAATAAAATAAATGTGAAAAAAGGGTAAAAAAGAAGTCTTTTCCCGCTCATATTCCATGCACCCACTCACTCCCTCTTCATATCTTGCAAATGAATCCATTTTTCCCCCTCACACCTCGACTTGCTTCCCTTCTTTCTCTTGATTCTCAAAGTGATGATCTAACTTCTTCGAGTTCAATGATTCCTTGCAGTTATCTTCGAATTCTTTCTGGCTTTGTCATTCCTTCTGACTCCCTACCCCCGACCTCAGCAATTCGGTTCAGCTCGTTTTTTCTGTCTTTCCATCTGTCCGTCCGTCCATCCATCCGTCTGTCCGTCCATCCATCCATCCACCCACCCACTCATGTACCCACTTTGTGTCAGGCACAGAACTAGGCACTGGGGACATAGAGATGAAATGGTGAGTTCCTGCCCTCAGGGACAGGACAGGCGCGCAGGGGAGGCAGAGCACAGAACTAATTCCTGTGCAGTTACATGGCAATAACCAAATGGGACGCTGTGGATGGCGAACAAATTGAGCAGGATGTGCAGGCAGGAGGAGGCGGGTGGGCCCGAAGAAGGAACAGCCTGCACTGGCGTGGGCTCTGCAGAAGCACCGCCTAGGCTGGAAGCTCCAAGTCTTGGCCTGTTGTTGGAGCATCACGTTAAAGAACCTGGGATGGGCCAGGGATTGGTGGGAACGTGGTCTGGAAGGCGGGCAGGGGCTAGATGTCGAGAGGCCTTCATCTGCTGTCCTAAGGCACTCGGCATTCTTCCACGGGTCCTGAGGAGCCACGGAATGGTCTTAGGGAAGGGAGTGACAGAGGTTTATTTGGGACGGCCAACGCTGGCAGCGCTGCTGAGAAAGGGTTTTATGGGCGACTCTCTGAGGTAGGAGGGAAGGCACGAGACGATGAGGGCCGGCACCAAGGCCGTGTGCGAGGGACGGAGAGGTACGCTCACATTCAGGAGGTGTTATGGAGGTGACGTTGACGGGATCTAATGATAGGCTGGAGGGAGAGTGAGGCACGACGTCCAGGTTTCTGGCTTGAGAAAGTGGGCGCACAGGGGTGCTGGGACCACACTCAGTCATTTCCGGAAGTAGTGTCCATTCCGCCTCAGGCTGGCGTCAGCTGCGTCCCATTTCGTTAACGTTTCATAAATCAGGCCTTTGTTTCTTGCTTAGATTCTTGAAGCATCCTCTTAGTCTCGTTCAATCCGTCCTACACCCCGCTGGCAAAGTGACCTTCCGGGGACAGCTGAACGAGAATCTCCTAAGGTGGCTCATTGAGTACTGAATGGTTTCCAAGTCCCATAACCCGACTATGCAAACTCCTTGTAGGGAAGGGCTGGGGACCTGGGCTTTTCCCCTGAAACAGTCTCATTTTCCAGAGCGGGTCAGGCATATCCCATGTGAAGCAGTTAAATGTCCAACGGCCTTTAGAAGGGGAATGGAATTATTGTTCTCAGGGGGACAAGGGAGGGAGCAGAGGTGACCCCAGGCGATCCTGGTCTCTTCCCATCATGCCTTTCCAGGCATGTCTTCCATTTTCCCCTGTGCTCTCGGGTCTGTCCACACTCAGAGTTGCCTAAAAACGAGTCCCCTTTCCCACCTGTGTCTCTGCAGACTCCATCACCTCCACCTGGAATATTTTACCCCACATTCAACATCCAGCCCAAATGTAAGGGCTCCAGTGAGTGCCCCGCCCAGATGGAACCTTCTAGAAGTGTCTTACCTCTTTTGGGCACTTTGTCCATTTGACTATACAATACCGACTATGTCTCATACTTTATCGCCCCCATTGACCAGGAATACCGATGAAACACTGGAAGCCTTAGGTCTCGGTCCAGCATATATATATATATATATATATATATATATATATAGTTAAGGGTGGAAAATTTTCAAGTGAGCCAACTAGCTAAGTCAGCTACAGGGAAGAAATATCTTTAGATACCAGAAATTGTCCCACTTGCTTGTGTGTGGTTTAGGAAGTGTATTGTATAAGATATGAAGATGGCCAATGTCTGCTTCTGTAATCCACTTACTTGTTAACCAGGGTGTGGTACTAGGTGATGTATTGTGCTAATGGCCAACTTCTGCTTCTGTAATCTGCTTGCTTGTCCTAGGCTTTATAACTAACTGCCTCACTCTCAAACCCCGCGGTTGATCCCCTCTAACCCTGCCAGGTAGAGAGTCAGTCGCCAGCCGGCTAATAAAGGCTCATAATTAATCTCAATTGGCTCTGTGGGTCTTAGAATTGTTCGTGCCATAACATAAATATATATATATTTAGTTCGTACTCCCTTTGTTCATCAAAATTAATTTATATAAAAATTATAACCTACATCAAACATACAGAACAGTACAGAATATGATATAACGTATACACAGGACCAAGCAGCAAGAACGGACAGATTGCCTCCAACACCTCGCCACCCACGTTTTAAGAAATAAAATATTACACATACAATTTGAGCACTAGCCCACACAGCCTATTCCCAGAGCCGGTCTTCACACTGTTTTTAGAATCTTGAACGAGTTGCCAATATTTAAAAGTAAAGAGATTTCACATAAAGATCGGAAAGCTTTTGCTTTCTTTACAGAGTCAAGATCTGGTAGGGAATTTGGGGTACATTCCGATGTGAATCAGCAGGCGCTCCATAGCTCCCCTCCCCCGCCCCAGGCAGAGTGTGGGCTCACATCACACTCCCCACCACTCCTGAAGGCCTCTCAGCCACAGGCCGCTCCACCTACCTGTGGGTGTCAGGCTCCTGCAGGCATGAGAGCTCACCATCTTCCTGTAAACCCTCTGAAGTCAAAAACTTTATTACTGGAACCGTACCACTAACTTGCTGAAAAACCTCCAGAAACCAGTTGTTTACCCCTCTGTGCCTCCATTTCTTCACATGTCAAATGAGGGTAATGAGCACCTGCTCCAACCGTTACGAGGATTAGCACACGAAGTGTTTAGAACGATCCCTGGAATATAATTCTCCTGCTAGAGGCCCCTAGTCTTTAATCCAAACAGCTGGGCTAGATGTTTTGGAATTCAGATTTCTTTTGGATTTGAATAACGTGGTAAGTATATATACCATAGATTACATAACACCCCCAGCAGGATCTGGGCCAGCCCCTAGTAATTAAACACACTGAAGTTTCTGCAGAAAAAACCATGGCTATTCACATGAAGAGTGATATGGCCTCGCATAGCCCATCCATTTCAGGGTGGGCCATGCTCCCTGGAGCAGTCAGGGTGGGGCACCCCGGGGGTGGGGGATGGGGGCGGGGGGAGCGGGGGCGGAGGCCAGTCCCAATCCAGAGCTGCCCTGCCCCTCACCCCACTTCCGCTCTTTCTTGGGTATTTGGGCTTATGAGAAGAGAGATCTGTGAGGTTGTTTTTTCTCATTGTTGTTGGTCTGTTTGTCAATAAAGTAACTTTAATGAGGCGGGGGGGCGGGGAGCTGAGGAGACAGGCCCCTACCCCCCAACCCCCTGTATCTAGGACAGCTGGTCTGGCTGGCCTTCCTGTCCACCTCTCACCTCCTGCTTTAGGCCTCAGCTGCGTTCCTGCTGGTCCTCACCAGGCCATCCACCCAACCTGCCGGCTCCACCTCCGCCCTCCGAGACCTGCCTCATCAAGCCCATAGCTGAGTGGGGCATCTGAAGCGCCTCATCTCCCTGAGAAACCGTCCTCACCTGGCAGGCCAGCCTCCTCACGTCCCTTCACCCTGCTTCCTTTCTCAGGGGCACAATTCACCCTCTCCTCCTGCCTGGACCACCTCGCTCTCCTACCCAAGTCTCATCCATCCCTCAAGGCCTCGCTGAGGTCCCACCTGCTCTGTGAGGCTTTTCCCAGTAATTTCGGCTCAGCTCCGTTCTCTAGACTCATTATACACAGCACTTAAGCCGGTGGCCGAGCACGCACCTGAGCTTTCGTTAACTCACTGCGCGCTGTGCGCAGGCACCAGGTGGGGGAGGGGAAGGGAAGGGCGGCTGCTCACCCGCTCCGAGCCTCTGCTGCCCCCGTGCGGTGCTTCCCGCGCGCTGCACCCTGGGCTCGGGCACCGACGCCCGCACACCCTCGGGGCTGCCCGCAGCGGAAGCAAGGATGGCCGGCTTCTGCCGAACCGAAACTTTCCGAGGCCTTTATGCTTGTTCGGCTGAGACCGCCAGCTGGTCAGATCCCCTCCCCTCTTTGCCTACACCCCCACCCCTTATCCTTTGGCGACAGTGCCCCTTTCCCTCTCTGCGAGACGGACCCTGGTGGGTTTATAGGTGCGCGGGTTTCACGAGGCTAAACACACCGGAGAGGGGCCTTTGCCCCAGACCCCGGACCCACCTTTCCTCCCTTCACTACCGGCATAAAGGTACGAAGGTAAGCACGCCTAAGAGCCGCGCGGCACAGACGCTTGCGTTTTGTGCAGTGGGGGGGGGAGCAGGGAGGGAGTGTTTCCTCCTCACCGGACCCCGGCACCTGGGGCCACTGCACCCCGATGCCCAGTGCTGACTCTGTCCCCGGGGCTTTCGAAGGTGATGGAGACCTGCTCGTCTGGGCCACGGTGTCTTCGCCTTTCTCCTTAAGAGTGAATGCTTAGACCCTCTCCTTTGTGGCAATGATTCAACTGAATCTTAATTCGTAAATTCCACAGGTAAGAAAGAGGCCACCTTGATGGCAAGTGTGACTTGTCGTGTCTGTGGTCATAAACACTCTGGCCTGGAGGGAGTCAGCGCTCCCCGCTTCCCCCCGCACCCCCACGCTCCGACCCCATAGCCGCTTCTTCTGTTTCAGGTCTTCATTCGGCTCATGACTGTCAGCATTTAAGTCCCCAGATGTGTCTTGATTGGCCTCCTTTCCTGAGGGGAACTGAGGGAGAAGAAGGATTGCCCAGGGGGGGGGGGGGGGGGGGGTGGGGTGAGGGAGTGGGGGAGTGGGGTGGTGTCAGCGGAGTGATGAAGGAGAATGTGTAGATCTGGAGGTGTGGGGGAGTACTCTGGGGGCCAAGGGGAACATTAGTCTTTGAGGGAATTCACACCCGTCCCTCGACTTCCCAGGGACTCATGATGTGGCTTTATCGTGTGACTTGACATGTTGGCATGGCACATGGGTGTATGAGCTGCTGGAGTGGCCAACACTCATGTACTCAGGTGTGTCCCAGAGGCCTCAGGAGACGAGCATGGCGGAGGGCCGACTGCACGCCCACTTCTCCGTCCCCTGTCCGGGCCACCTGGCAAGGGCACGCACACCTCCGTAGCCCTTGGGGCTTCTTCTGGGTTCTAGGGCGTCTCCTGCACAGGCCTGGGCAAGGCGTAAGTAACACAAAGGAGCCGGGCTTCCCCAAGGGCTCTGCTGAATCTCTGCTGATACCAACCCCCTTTCACCCGCCACTTGCTGACAACATTTAATAGCGTGTACCCGCCCACCGCCCCCGCTCCCCATCGCACTGTAAGTTGTGGGCAGTGTAAGCGCACAATTCAGTGGAAAGGTGAAAGCTTTCACGTCGTCGGTCTATCTGGTTTCAGCGGCCTGGTGACTTACCGGGTTAGTGTGGCTGTGAACGAGTGTCCCTAACGGTGAAACGGGAATTCCTACCTCACAGGTGTCTGGTGAGGATTAAATGAGGTGAAATATGTCAGTCATATGTTTTGTGCCTGAAACATAGTAGATGCTTAGACAATCTTAGTTCTCACTTCCAGAACCTTCTGCCCACCTCAGTTCCATGTCTTTTCTAATAGGAAATTGGCAATACCTGGAGATGGAGGTTCCAGAATGGAGAAAGGTATGTATTCACACAACCACAACTTCCTCCAGATTAAAACATTTATTCTCGTCATTGAGTTGTATGAAGGAATAGGAATTAAAAAGAAATTACTTTACAATTAACAAAAGAAATGGAACAGGTCAACATCTACGTTAAAGAGGCCCGACTAGCTCCAAATCAGCAACTGAGACTTTGGGTCCAGCAGCTGCAGTAAATCACCTTGTCTGTCATCTGGGGGCGGGTAGGGCAGGAAGCTTCCGGTTGGGCTGGTGCCCGGGGAGGAGGAAGACAGTAAGATGGCCATCTTGTAGAAGGGATGTGGTGGGACCTGGGCTCCTGCCCGTGTTGCTTTCTGTATGAAGCTGGAAGGGGAGAGCTTGATGGACATCTCCTGACAATACCCACAGCCACATCCTCGTCTCCCCGGTTCAGTGGGTCTTCGTTTTCAGGGTCTCCTTGTGCTGGCGCACCAGGGAGCTGATCCACTCCATGGTTTTCTGCTTGGCTTTCTCCCAGCTGAAGAGGGGCTCGTACCCCAGGTCTCGCTGAGCTTTCTTATAGGAAAAGGTGTATACGCTATTTAACGTTGTCAGCAAGTGGCGGGTGAAGGGGGGTTGGTATCTGCAAACTGGACGGAGCAGGAGGCTCACCAGCTCCAGCAGGAAAGCATGCCAGTACTGCAGGAACAAGGGAAGGCTCACTCTGGAATCGAGGCAGAAGCCCAATTCTTTGCTCAAAGCGTAATTAAGGTTATCATAGCTTTGGTGAGGTGTGTCATCTGCGATATAGTAGAACTGCCCTCGGATGTTTGGGGCCTTCTTGGGGTCCCGCAGGCCCCTCAAGGCTAGGATGTGGGCCCAGGCCACATTGCCAACGTAGACCGGGTTGACAAAGGAGAGCTTGCTGTTACATGGCAGGATGCCGTTGTTCTTCAGGGCCTGGCTGATAAAGTGATAAAGGAATAAGCTTCCTTCCCCATAGATATACGTGGGCCTTAAGGCACAAGTGTGCAAGGTGCCACCATTCTGAAGAGTCCACCCGTCAGCTTTCAGGGTGGCCTTTTCGGCCAGCTTTTTGCTTAATGGGTATGGAGCAGACCACACTGTTTCGTAATGTTCTTCTTCGCTAACATTATGCATAGCCTTCCTGTAGGAGTTGGGCCCAGCCACCTTTATGGTGCTGGTGTAAATGAAGATGGGCACGCTGGCCTGGGCGCAGGCGTCCAGCAGCATCTCCGTGCCTGCCCACAGGGAGCACGCTGTCAGTGTCAGAGAAAAACCCAAAGGGCCAGCCACACCGACAGCCCATGCATGCGTCCCCCCACAATCCCCACCCACCACCCCCGCCCCAAGGGAGGGGGGCCCTGCAGACCAGGACTGAATTCTTCTTTGCCTCTGGCTCAGAGCTGACCACACTAGCGCCACGGGAAAATGCACAGATTAAAAAGAGACCAACATCCGGGTTCTGGAGAGTGAGACTTCCTAGGCTTTTAGATCGCGTGGCCCCGCGCGCGTACGCCTGCTTATGGGAGAGAGCGGGGGGTCGCCGCCTTACATTCTGCTGGGGAAGGTCACCCTACCACCTCCTTAAAGACAAGCTGTTTTAAATTTAAAAATTAGGAGGCCGTACTCGGAATGCGACAGCCCTGGTCCTTATGCAGAAGACGGCTGAAAGCCCCCATCTCAAACACACACACGCCCGGAGTTGCATACAGGTGATGTGCGCTCTTAAATACTAAATACATGTTGTTTCTATTGTTTTCTCTCTC
>NW_024350924.1:9311857-9316458 GCF_902729225.1 Pteropus medius | reverse complement strand
GACCAATACAATAAAAACGTAGTCACAAGAACCTTTCTTTCCTTCTCCAAGAGTCACTGAGCTGAGCGAATGATTAGTGGGTAGTGAGGAGAAGCTGGAGCTCCAGATTCTGTGCCGGATTGTGTGTTCCCTAATCAGGCCGCTCGTAATTCTGGCTGTGACTCCCAGGTATGAAAAGTGGGGATGACAAAGCTGCTTCTACTTAGCCCTGTGTGCTGAGCCTGGCGGAGAAACGGGAAGAGGAGCGCCCTCTGGCGGTAATACCTATAACGGGGGGGACCTTGGATGATCCTTTTAGCTGGGTAGAGAACTCAACTCACTGAGGTATTTTATTATCCAGGGCAACTTCCCTATCAGAAAGAAGGAATTTCCTGGGCAAAGTGTCATTTTTTTTTTTGCATTAAAAAAAAAGAACCCTTTTAAAGTCTTTGTGCAATTTGATTTTGGGGAGAGACAGCCTCATTAAAAAACAAAAACAAAACCTTAAATCTAGAGGTGGAGAATATTTGGAGCTAAGTACTAAGTACATCGTAAAGTACTTTCTAAACCTGAGGGTGATACTGATTTCTAACACTTGTCAGGGATTTCAGAGCTGTCATTAGGAGCTGTGGGGAACAGGATTAAGAGAGGGACTGAAAATTAAGAACTGGCAACTCTTAGCAGCCTCCTTGCAGTGTGGGGGTGGCTAGGAGTGTGTGTGACTCAGTAGAAACTACCAGAAGGGATCTTTTTTGACATTGTGCTATTACTGGCTGGAGACCCAAGGCAATAAGCTTTTTTAGCAAAGGAGTCTCTGAGTAGACTAACTTTGGAGGGCGGGGCATGGAAGACAGACAGGCTAGGGGGCTGGGGTGCTGTGGTCCTCGAGAGACTGGCCTCCAGGGATCAGAGGGGTGCTGTAACATGGCAAACCGATAAGGGATTTACGCTTAACCCTTTAACGAATGCGTCCAGATTTTTAGATTGGAAAGCCATGATTCAGAGTCACCAAGCATTTAAGGTTTGAGGATCTACGGAGTGGGTAGTTTGGGCACCTGGCTAGGAACTAGTCTTTAAGAGCGGGCCTGGTAGTGAGCTGAAGAAATGCTATTATGGACAATGGGAAACTGTTACTGTTAAGATAATACCATGGGAAGGCAAGCACTGGATCAGTCTGTAGTGCGAGACCACCACGAACCAGCTCTGCTAGTTCTTTGGAGAAGATTCCTTCTGTGGGAAGGTTCTAGAAGTTCTCATTCCCCTTGGAGGTGCTGTGTGGAAGCCCTGCCCGAAGGGAGCCGGCCCAGAGCCATGGCCCGTCACCTGTGACTGACGGGCCATGTCACAGAGCTCTTCATTCGTGGCCCTGCTGTGTGACCAGCACCTTAGAGCCACACAATGATGACTAAGGAGGCCCCTGTCAGGTCTGGTTCGGGCCCAGGGGAAGCAGGAGGTGGCTGGGAAGCCAGTATAAGGCTGGGGTTTAGTCCACGTTTGGCTAGAGAAAGAGCAGAAGAAAGAGCTTATTGTGGCCTTCGCAGTCACATAGGTGTGGGTTTCAATTCTAACTCTCCCTCTCTGACCACGGGTCCTCGGCCTTTCTCGGCCTCAGTTTCTCATCTAAAAACCTGAGGCAAACAGCCTTGACTCAGAGCTCATGGGGCTTCTCCCTCGCCCCTTACCCCGTTTTCTCAGCCCCACTTGCCCACCCCGGCCCCTCTCTTCATCGGGGTGCTGTACCTTTCAGGTTGACCCTCATGACGGTCTCTTGCGGAATGCCATTATAGACGTCGATGATACAGGCGGTGTGAATGACGGCCGACATGCCCTGGCAGGCTCTCCTCACGCACTCCTCATCGAGAATGTCGCCTTCCAGCAAGGTCAGCCTGATCTTGCTCTGGAGCTCTGTGTGGACACCATGAGGTCATTGGAAGGCTTTCCGGATCTGGGGTTTCCTGACAAAGGTGGCATTTTACCCCGGTTTCCGAGGACAGGCAGATTGGGGGGACGGTGAAGAAGGGGACACAGGAGTCAGAACATGCGGCGTTCACGGGGAAGGAGCAAATGCCTGTTTCCACCCCCATCTCATTCCAATAAAAGAATGTGAGCGGTTAGGACTCGCGTGTGCCTGGAGCGCGAGATGCTGAAAGAGACTCGTGAGAAGGTCGTAACGTTTACCGAGAGCAGGATGCTCGCGGAGGAGAGTGGATGTGCGGGGAGAGAATTCGAAGCTAGTTCCGTAGAGAGTGAGGGGTCACGAATGGATTTGGAGTAAGTGGAGCAGAGCGGAGGTGCAGGAAGCCGCCCCTGGCCACGGCACGTAGAGGGACCGGTGTGGAGAGGAAGCAGGGTGGCCGGGGGATTCCCCGGGACGTCCACGCCGCGGTTCGGATGAGAAGGGCTGAGACCAGGGTCCCAGCAGTGGAAACAGAGAAGGGGAGAGAGATGCAGAGTATGACTCTCAGACCTCACTCGACAGGTTCTGGTCCTTCCTGGAGGTGGGCTGAGAGGAAGGGGAAGAGTCCAAGGCATGGGTGACCAGAGGGACAGTGGAGCCAGTGACGGGAGACTTAGGCTGGGCCCACGTTCTCGGTAGACACCATCGAAAGCAGATGTCATTGGTGGGGTTGCAAACTGATGCAGCCACTAGAGAAACACAGGATGGCGGTTCCTCAAAACATTAAAAATAGAAGGACTTTATGACCCAGCAAGCCCACTTCTGGGTATTTACCTGAAGGAATCCAAAACACTAATTGGAAAAGATATATGCATCCCTATGCGCACTGAGCTGTTATTTACAGTAGCTGAGATATGGGAGCGGCCTGGGCGTTCGTCAGTAGATCACTGGGACAGACACACCGTGGAATATTACTCGGCCACGAAAAAGCGACATCTTCCCATTTGCGACAACATGGATGGGCCTAGAGGGTATTATGCTAAGTGAAATAAGCCAGAGAAAGACAAATACCATACGATTTTGCTTCTGTGTAGAAACTAAAACAAACAAACAAAACAGAAAGAGGCTCACAGATACAGAGAACAAACTGATGGTTGCCAGATGGGGGGCAGGGACGGGGGGCTGCACGAAAAAGCGAAGGGATTCAGAAGTGCAAACTGGCAGTAAAAATCGTCACGGGGATGTGAAATGCAGCCTAGGGAACACAGTCAATAATATTGTAATAACGATGCATAGTGCCAGGTAGATACCAGAATTATTGTGGGGATCACTTCGCAAGTTATATAAACGTCTAACCACTGTGCCGTATACCTGAAATGAACGTAATATTGAATGTCGACTGTATTTAAAAAAAATTTTTTTTAAATTAAAAAAGTAGCAGATATCAGTGCTGAAATGAGTCAGCCACCGAGGGACGAAACTTCTGGCTGTCTAGCCAGAGTCAGCGGATACAATCGGGGCCCTCGGCTGCTCGCAAGTCCACAGGAAGTGGCACTGCCTCGAATCAGTCTGCGAAATGGCACCGCGCTACACGCGGTTTGGATGACTGCCCTACGCTTCTTTTGTGCTTTCTACGGCGCAGTCGACGCGCACAGTTTTCTGATTTTCTTTCACAGGTATCTCATGGGATAGGTGTTCTGATTCCCCACTTGCAGAGAGACACAGGGGGAGGTGTAAGTCACACCTGTAGTGATGACTCCGCCTGCCCCGGCTGCCAAGCTTCGTTCACTTTACCCCATCGCCCAAGTGCAGGACTGGCCCTTTTCTGGGGCAGAGCAAGGAGCAGACCCTTGAATTGATATTGACAGCGGGGGCCAGAGAACAGTTAAGAGAGAAATTCAGAGGAAAAATTCAGGGCTGGAGAATTTCCTTCCTGGGTTACAGCTTGGAGCCACCGTCTGCTCTCCGTAAGCATCTGCCAAGTTTGCTCTGTCCCCAGCCCCTTTCCACTGTCCAGAAGGCTCCAGGGTCGGGGGAGTGGCCAGGATAAAGCTGCTGGGAGTCAGCCAGAGAGCAGAATTTTCTGACTGTGCCCTGACCTCTGCCCTCTCCCTTCCCCTCCTCTGCCTTTTCCTTTGCTGCTGACTTCAGCGGCCTTGCTCAGAGGGGTTGATATGTCGCCGGAAGGGGGGCGGGGTGGGGATCCAAAGCCGAGACAGGGGAGAACTCCTGCCCCTGGAAACCAGAGCGGGTGCTGTGGACTGGACAGGCAATGTGCAGGTAACTGCCAGTGCAGTGTGAGCTGGGTGGCAGGGAGGCCTCGAGAAAAGCCACCAGGCCAACTAGTGGTTAGGAACACAGATGCAGCAACGTCAGTTAGACATTTATATGGTTTATAAAACGACCCCCTAACTGCTCTCTCTCCACCCAGCCACTGCGCTGATGCTAACTGTGTCCCCTGCAGCCATTTGTTCCTGCGGCTTGAACAGGCTGAGGCGGCCACTCTGTGCCGGTATCGTCATCGTCACAAAAAGGGAGGTACCGCTGCCCGTCCCACGGGGTTGCTAAAAGCCGTGGGTGACTGACGGCAGGCACTGGGTGCAGCGCCTGGCACAGGAGGAGCCACGCAAGGCCCCTCGATGGTCATGGTCGGAGAGGCCCTTGCCGACCCCGACACCCCCGACTTGTCACATCGGGGACCTGTTTCTGTAGGTTGGACATCGCC
>NW_024350924.1:9311264-9311814 GCF_902729225.1 Pteropus medius | reverse complement strand
GCATGTACACGCCCAGTCTGCAGGGACTGGGGGGGGGGACAGGGAATTGGCTTGGGGACGCGTAAGGGGGGAACCCACGTTGCCAAGAGTCAGCCCTCGAGCCACGGAATTGGGGTCTCTGCGATGGGGCCCTTGGCTGAGCTCCGGCACCCACTAACCGGAGGGCCCGCAGCAAAGGATTATCTTTGTGACGACCTTGATTTCTTCATTGTCCAAATGGGGTTCCCCCCTTTCCTACTTTTCCTCACAGGCTTATTTCGAGGGTGTGGGGGTGAAACGGGTTGGAAAATGCACCGTAAATCTCGCTTTTGCATTTGCGTCGGGGGCGGAAATCTGGGGAAAAGCAGTGAGCGGTCAGAGCACAGTCTGCAGGCATCTCCCTTGTGGCGACGAGGGACAGTGACAAGTGGTTAAAAAAAAGAAAGATGCGAGGCAGCCCACAGCGGCCTGTCCACACGCCGGCCGCCGCTCCCCGTGTCTGCTCCGGCGCCGCGCACTGGTCCGCCCCGCCAGTCCATTCCCCCCACCCCTCTCATTCCGTCTGTCTGTC
>NW_024350924.1:9301774-9311108 GCF_902729225.1 Pteropus medius | reverse complement strand
CACTCAGCTTCACCTTCACTGGAGATGCTACGTGAAGCCACGCAAAGGCCAGTGTGAGCAAGAGGGGCAGGGACACCTGGAGGGGTCCCCAGCTTCCTGGTGCTTGCCTGCCCTTTGCAGCTGCTGCACGTTAATTGCCGAATCAAAAGTCTTCAGAACATTCAAGAGTTTTTGACAAGGGAGAGAACCGGTATGTGATTTTTGTGGACGAGATGGGGCCTGGAGGTCGAAGTGGCCGGCTGACAGCCACCCCGTCCAGCTCTGCGTCGGGGCCGGAGTCCAGGCTCCTGACGCCCAGCCCGGTGTCTCTTCCACTCCACCGTCTGGGATTTCCTTTCCGATGACTTTGTACATAGGCTCAGCCTTCATTTGGCTACGACTTTCCTTAATCTGCTAGACCAGAACCCCCATCCCACACCTACGCAGGGTTCAAGATGGAGCCACACACTCAGGACTCGAGTTCACTTACTAGAAAATTCTTCCTTCACTTCTGGTCTGAAGGCTTTGTCCAGCGCCCTGATCTCCTGCAGCTCCTTCTCCTCCACCAAGAAGTGGACGATCCTCTGACCCAGGAAGCCTCCCGCTCCTGTCACGAGGCAGCTCCACCCGGCCATGGCCAAACCTGGAGACCAAGGAGCAGGAGGGAGCGGGATGGGTTAGAAGGCGACTCCAAAGATGGCCCCAAACGGAGGCCAAGTGGTGACAGCCGCGCAAAAGGCCATTTCGTTCCCTTTGCTCCATGTTTGCAAAAGCCCCCAACCTCCTCCCCGCCCAGGAGTCGCTGGAAGAGGACGACAAAGCTCTGACCTGTTAGTCGGAAAGAGCAGGAGGAGAGCCTGCGCGTTCGCCGTTCCGGAGACCTTGCCCCGCTGAAGGCAGGCCCGGAGCTTTATGGGCTGTTCCTTCTGGCTCCGCCTCTTCACCTTGGACTCGACTGCATGCTCATTGCTAAACCCTCTTCTCCGTCCCTCCTCCCACGTACTTCTCATTCCTCCAGGGCTCAGGAAGAGAAAACCAGCTTCAAGGCCACAGCGTTGATAAAAGCACTCGGTCCTGCCATCGACAGAACAGCAGGCCGTCTGTGCCAGAAGGGTGCAATCCCCAGCCCGTGGCTTTAGACTAGGAGCGGTCTCCCAGCACAGTGTGAACTCACAGCCTCGGGAAGTGAAGACATCTGGGCGAGGCGTGGGGGTGGGCCGTGGGAATGCACCGCAGTCCACTGTCCCCTCTCTCAGAGTGGGGTCTGAAGTGTTGCTGTCTTGCAAAGTTGACAAATTTGTGATGGTGGCAGTGCCAATCACTAAGTTCTGAGGGAAGTGACTTTCTTTCCCACCTAATACATTCTGCATGTTATTGTTATTGAGTTCACCCAACTGCTCCCTGAACCAGCCCACCCCACCCCACTTCTGTTTCCCCACAACTCCCCAGAGCTAAGAGGAAGAGCAGCGGCTTCATTTTTTTGTTATTGTGCCCTTAGACGACCCCCTATGATTCTATGTCAGAGTCTGGATGTCTGCACAGACTACCTGATGTCTCTATTACCTGAGACATCTACTTTCATTTTTACACCACCCATGTTGAGTTCCCAGCAAAATATTTATCTGGTCCTGAGCGTGGCAGGAAGATCACTCGTTGGACTACTGCAGCTCATGCCCGGCAATGTCCAAATGCCACCACCGTTAAGCGCCTTGGGACTGCCTTTTCCTCCACTTAAAATACTGAGATGTAGTTTACAAGCATTAAATACTGAGATGTAGTTTACAAGCATCCGGATCTAAGGCCTTAGTTCACTGCACCTTGACAATTATATATATATCCATGTAACCACCACCGCAAACAGGACAGAGAACACCTCCTCCACCCCGAATGTTCCCGCAGTCAATTGCCAGAGCCATCTCTGCCGCAGAAGCAACTACTTTCCGATTTTTAGTCCCAGATGTAGGCTCCAGATTTTTTCTTCTAAAGTCTTCCGCTGGGCACCGGACTCCTGATGGCTCGGACACACCTGCTCAGGAAACATTGTCGCCGTCACAGTTGTAGCAGCTTGCTCTCTGAAGCTATTTGCACCAGCTCGAGCCCCTCGGTCTGGCTGAGATGGGTGGGGCCCCACCTGAGGCCACCAAGGTGCACTGTACATCTTTGCCCGCCGTTAAGAGAAGCGTGCGCATCTCCCAGCTGCTGGGAGTGTCAGAGGCTGGCGGATGTCAGCTAGTGTCTCTCTGGAGTGGCTTTCAGCCAAAGAGCCAATGGAGCAAGAAGAATTCAGTCTCTAAAGTGGAACCAATGAATATAAACTCTATGGAAAGTGAGAATGATAACGGGCAAGCATATGAGGACCGCAATATCACCTGTTTTTTGTTTAATTTTTTAAAGTTCAAAAGAGCTTTACCGAAATCTAATTTATGTGCTCATTTTTAAACTAGGTTATTTATCTTCTTCTTGTTGAGTTGTAGGAATATCTTATGTTCTAGATACAAGTTCTTCGATAGATATATGATTTGAAATAGTTTTTCCCAGCCTGTGGCTTATCTTTTTGTTTTCTTAACATTTTTAGAAGCACAAATACTTTTCATTCTGACGCAGTCTCGTTAAAAAGAATTCTTTTTTCTTTTACCGCTCATGTTTTTGTCTAACCCAAGGTCACGAAGATGTTCACCCATGTTTACTTCTAAGAAGTGTTTCGTTTTAGCCTTTGCCTTTAGGTCTATGATCCATTTTGAGGGAAATTTTGCATGTGGTGAGTTAATAGCCTAAATTCACATGGTCGATTGATTTTGACAAAGACGCCAAGTAGATTCAGGACAGCCTTTTAAACGCATGTGTTTAAAAGGGAAAGTCAGGGCATGTTATTATGTCAGGTGGGTTCCATCTAGGTCCCCATCTGGGTCACCACCAGTTGTCATCGGAGTTTGGGAAGAACTCTTCGGGGTGACACAGTGTGGGTTCAATAACGTGCGGGATTAGGACGACGCAGGAAAGGCACAGGTCAGCCAAGGGTCAGGCGGCGTGTCTTGCCCACCCTTCCATCCTGCACAGACGCACAGGGGGTCAGGAAACCGCCGGCCCGCCCTGTGGCTGTGCATTCCAGGGTCGGGACGGTCGCTTCCCTGATTCTGCTTCTGTCTCATTCGAGTGCAAGAAGGCGGCTTTATCCACCCAGGAACACGTGCGCCGTGGGTGCCCAGCAGCCCGGATCGGAGCGTCGGTGGTTTGCAGACATTGTATGGGAAACTCGAGTCTGTGTGGCTCATGGAAAAGTTCCCTCTCCTGGGGGAGAGAGCCACGGGCTCCACAGGGCACAGCCCCTCATGCTCCAAAGAGGGGCTCTCTCTTCTCGGCTACCTTGTTAAACGATTGGGCCATTTTAGGACAACTGTGCTCCGCGTGCCACGGTCCTAGAGAGGTACACTTGGGAAATGGAAGCGCGTGAGGATAACGTTCAAAGGCACTGAGTGAGATGGGACGCTGCAGGGAGAGAGTGTTCATGATGAAAGGAGAAGCTTCGGGACTGAAGCCTGGGACAAACGTAAGAACGTTGAGAGGTCGGACAGAACAAGGAGGCAGCTCAGGGCACCGAGAAGAAAGTGTGGTCAGCTCTGCTGGATGTTGCTGAGGCATCAGGTAAAATGAAGGAGAGGGCCGACTGCTGGTTTTGGCCACATCGAGTTCGAAAGTCACTCCGGAAGAGCCAATTCTCACGAAGAGTTGGGTAGAAAATTCAGTTGGAGTGCGCTGAGTTACTACAGATGAAAAGAAGTGACGAGCGCTGACTACAAAAAAAATCCTGTTCAAGAAGTTGTGCCTTAAGATCTCATGTTAAAGCCAGTGGGGCCGAGAGGTTGTGGTGGTTGTTCTATTGTTTTCAAAAAGGGCTACTCCCTTTATTGTCGAATCCTTAGCACCTGGCGCAGTGCGTGACACATAGTGGGTATTCAAAAACCACTGAACGTTTGACGGAATGAAGCGTTTATGTCTTCTACGTCTTTATATCCCCATAACAATTAGATAGGAGCTGAATTCATGTTTGCCAAATGAATAAATGAATGAAAGGATATGTAAACAATTAAGGACTGCGATGTCCGAGTGCTTTTGAGAACCTTAAGCGTGAACACGTAAGAGGAAATGGAAGGCAGCAGTCACAAGAACGACGGCGTGGGAAGGCCATCTGCCTGTCCGCCCCGCCACGTCAGAGACAGCAGAGCTTTGCCTCGTGTCTTCCCCTCTCTTAGGGATCCGAGGAGAGTTGCTGATTTTTTCTTTCTTTCTTTTTTTTTTTTTTTTTGCAAGCTAAATGTCAATACCTTCTTTTTATGGTGACATTGGTCAACTAAATCCAATAGGTTTCAGCTGTACACTTTAACGGTAAGGCACATATATATTTACACTGCTAAAATGGCTGCTCCTGACGGCAGGCCCTGGTGAGAGGGCCATGCTCTGGAGTGTTTTTAAATGGTTCCTCTCACTGGCCCCTGGACGCTCTAGGGGATGGTTCTCCGATTCACTGTGAGAACCTGGTGCGGTTCCTCCTGGAGGTGAAGCAGCAGCTGCGGGGATCTGGCGGGCTGGGCCTGCTGCAGGTTTTGACTCTCAGACTTGTCCACGGCGCCTGCAAGTCTGCAATCACAGTTCAGGTCCCTCCCGCCCCCTCTCCGCCCCCTCCCCGCCCTGCACCCCGTACTGGTCTGCATGGAGGTTCCTGCTCAGGTGAGTGATTCTCTGTGTCTGCCTATCTCTCCAATGTGGGGGGCAGGGGTTTGCTCTGTGACCTCACTTTTCTGAATGATCAAGAAGAGTTGTAAATTTTTCAGTTTGTTTAGCTTTTCCCTGGTCGTTAGGATGCAGTGGAGACCTCCAAGCTCCTCGTGTCCTGGAAGAGGACGCAGAAGTCCCCCACATCATTTCATTTTCACAGTGACGAGCCAAGAAGACCGCTATTATTATCTGATAGTGGAAGACAAAGAGGTTTCAGTCTTGCCAAACATTTTGAGGACAGTGGTGCCAGGACCTGGATCCAGACAGCCTGACCCTGGAGTGACTTCAAAGCTGAGTCTCTTAATCAGAAAACAACGTTAATCTTTTAGATACCCAGTATTCGGTTTCACTGTTGAAAACTTTCCAGTGGAGAAGATTTCTTTGCCTTCTTTACCCATGCATTTTAATGCAGGACATTTTTAGGGGCCAAGGAGTCCCGCCTGAGGTTAACATGCATCTCTTAAGATGAGTGTGAACATGCCTCTGTCTATACTGCCAAGGCAATGAGAACCATCCTTTTGGCATTATAGTTATAATAATAAATATCCTTGCTCATTTTCCTTGGGATCTTGGAACTTGCCATCTGAGTCCAGAAGGAAAAGCAACTTAAAAAAAAATAATGCACATGTGTCCAGGATCAACAAAGAATACAGTTATCATCAAGGTATATGTACGCTGAGAACGAATTTTTAGACTAGATTCTCTTATAAAGTAAGCTCACGTCATTATCTGCATGTCAAATTGCTGTAATGCCATATGCTATAATGATTATCACTCTTACCCCAAACGAATCTGGAATGACTTTAGCTGGTGATGTCAGGGTTGAAAAGCCAACCTGGCCTTCATGCCTACTTAGAAGTCTCTATGATTACAGTTATTATGCAGAAACTTGGGGAATTTTATGTCATGTTCGCCAGCCAGCAAGAAAATCAGAACATAAAAATAAAAAAAATGTGATTTATGAGGTCGCGATGGGGCAGTTAGAAGGGTGAATGTTATTCCACCAATGATTTCTCTGGTTTTGAACCTTATTTTCATGGCTGCTTATTTATTCTTTTGTACCATATAGGACAATTCGGTACTGAGATAGCCTCATGTTATTTTGGATGTGAAGAGAATAACGAGACCAAATTCATGGACAAATCGAAAGAAACTTCGACAAGCGGTGTCTGAGGCATAGTTCTGTGATCCATAGTTCTGTGAAATTCCAAAGAGTGAAGTTCTAAGGAGTGCATCCAGCCCCACCGAATGTGATGCTGGTCCCAGTGGGTGACAGGGTATGAGGGCTGAGAGGCAGGCCAGAGAGGTGCAAATTCTAGGTGTGGTCACCTGCCCCCGAAGCGGCTAGGTTGTGCAGTTCCCTCAGGAGTCTGCCCACAGCCTGCCCACTAGCAGAGTCCATGTTCTTGGGACCTCTGAGTAACAACATTTCTTGGACTTCGATCTTTTCAATCGGTTTAGCTCTTTAGTACTTTATTGAGAAAGTCTACGTCTATCCAGCAAAACTATCCAATATAGCTTAAATGAAGGTCTCGCCTTTCTCTCTTGTTGGTGAAGGGTTGGTATAGACAGTCTATTTTTATTTTGTTTCCAGAGTCCCTCAGCCTCTTATCTCAAAACTCTGTTTTTCTGCTTTCCCTGGAGTCAGGGCACTACGCAGAACAGACATTATTTATGTGGGCCTGTAGCAGTCTAGGTCATGAACACAAACATTTTAGGCTTTCATTCACTATCTGTTCTTTCATGTCTCCGGCCTTGGCTTTGTGAACTAAAATAGTTTCTCAAGATTCCTTGCAGAGGCGCATGAGTCAGCTACATCAGAATCACCCCTGCCCCACATCCCTTTTTGATATGTGTGAAATTTCCATCTTTTCCAAGGTACGTGCTGCCACTCTAATCGATGTGTTGACGGTCATCTTCGAGACCCTCGTTTAGGTCATTTAGACTTCCTATCCCCCAATGCAATTGTGACTGTACCAGCCAGACAGTGGCCCCTGGATACGGCACGTCCTTTGTATATCCCTAAACTTTCAACACAAGCACCCCACCTTTGCTGCCAGATTAAGACCCCTCCTTGTCCTCAAACTGGCCATCAGCCTACCCAATGCGGAGCCGGTTTGAACTTTTAACTGAATAAAAAGTTTGGGTCAAACGCAATCATCATAGTCAACTACCCTTTTTCTTTTATCAAGCCATTCATGACGCCTAACTTAGCCTCTTCTCAAAGACCACGATTCTGTACAGTGTCCACTAGCTTTACCTTCCTTCTTTCGTCTGGTTGGTCCGTCCTACCCTGTTTGATAGGGAGTATGATTTTTGTTGGTTAATAAAACCTCTTTTCTCCAGAGTGTAAATTTCCATAGTTATTTCATAGAGGTGCAGAGGATGTACAAATCATGGAATCCACTAGCTGTTTCAATCATTATGGATGTGCCCTTTTAAGATCTTTTATTCTGAGAAGCGTCAAAGGGACTGATGATTTGGGAGTCTGGGTGTTTGTTTCTCCTGAATTCTGGGTTCTGGGTACACCCCAGTATAGGCAACGGGACTAATACTGCCATACTTTCTCTTTCTAAATAAGTAGGTGGCATATGCTCCATACATTTGGGTTAGGAAACTGTCTATGGCATTAAGAGTTATACCAGGGAGACTTCTGCATGTGTCTTCCATGCTATCTAATGTTCCTTGACCTGGCCCTTGGTATACAGGATAAGCTGGGCAACTGTGGAACTGTACTATGACATGGGTTTATGCAGAAAACTGTCTGGCTAGGAATGACAGAAGACTTTTCACATCTGTTGGCTTAGGTAGTGACCCGTTCAGCTTGGTTCTGTCTTAACTCATTGTTTTCCCCCGGAACTGCTATAATTTCTTCAGATGTGACAATGCGGTTCCATCCAGCTTTGCCTTTTTGGATTAATTCATTTAGCAAATATTTACTCGAAGCTTTCTAGGGTGTCGGGTGTGGCCCTAGACCCTAGGAATGTAGAGAGCAAGAATGATTAAGGTCCCTGAGCTGGCGAAGACGAACAAACAATAACAGAGGATGAGGCAATGGCCGACTGAGTGAGTACTCAGAAGGGAAGCAGGTGATATGCCGAGTAAAGCAGACCCTATTCTCGACGGGACAGTCGGGGGAATCTCACCTCATTGAGAAGGTGACACTTTGGCTGAGATTTAAATGTCACGAAAGAGCCGAGCAAAGGAAGAGGATAGGGAAGGGCATTTTATGTAGAGGGAACTGTCAGCGCGGAAGTCCAGAGGCAAGGAAGAGAGTTTGGCTTGTTTAAGGAATAGAAAGGAGGCAAAACGTCTGTGGCGTGGTGAGTGAAGGGCAGAGTGACGAAGAAACGAGTCGGGAGGGGTGGCGAGAAGCAGATCACGCAGTGCCCTGGGGAGCTGCCTCGGCGTTCGTGCGGGACGGGGTGCGAAGCCACAGAAAGGCTTAACACAGACTCCGCTGGCACTTAAAAACGAGCAAACGAACTACTCTCTCGCTGCTGTATAGAGAAGAGAAGGTGACGAGGAGCAAGAGAGAACGTGGGAAATGGGTTTTGAGGTGATCTATTTAGGACATTTAAATTTTAGCCCTTTTTTGATGTCTTCGAGTGTCAGATCTTATTCAGCCGGGCGCCCCTGCTCTAGAAGTCTCTTTTAGCTGACTGCTGGACTGGGGAGAGGGCCTCTATTCATTTTTTTTTCAGTCCACCTCTCCTCTCTTCCATTTATCTTCAGTCCATCCATCTGTCTGTCCATCCATCCACCTATCCATCCGTCCATCCATCCATCCATCCCACAAATGTTTATGGAGATACTGCTATATGCCAGGCCCATTACCAAGTATACAGTTTCTTGCTTGGAACCATATAGAGTCTATTTGCGGAGAGAGACATGTAAATAAATAAATAAATAAATAAATAAATAAATAAATAAATAGACAGACAGATAAATAAATAAAACAAGCAAACACATTATAACGAGGGTTGTAATAGTGACATGTGCACAATGCAATAGAAAGCGCCACGCGAGTAGGCGGGGTAAGAATAGGTAATATTTGAGCCAAGTCTTGGAAGGTAAATAAGAATTTGCCAAACAATAATGAAAGCTGCTCTCTTAAATTCCTTCCAGGTGCTAAGCATTGCACTCTGAACTGTACGTACATCATCTCGACTGTTCTCCCAACCTAGTGGGCTATTTGAAAAACTCTCGCAAGTCACGAGAGTTTTTCAAATAGCCCACTATTTGTTAGCACGTCAGGTGGCAGTCCTGACTGCTAAGCCCATGTCTGTACGGCTCCAGAGCCCATGTTTTAAACTACATTATTTCCGTTTTCTACAGATAGGAGTCCGATTTTCGTTGGGGAATATTTTATACGTATGGCTCTTCCGTCATGTCCATAATTGTTTCATAGACATATATAGGATATGCAAAAAGTTTTACCCACTAGCTATTTCTGTCATTACTAAGCTGCCCTTGCAACATCTTTTCTTTTGGGGGAGGATTTCGGGCAAGAGAATAGCATATAAAGAGCAGTAAGGCTGAGAAAAGCAAGGGACCTTTAAGGCAGATGAGGGCTTGGGGG
>NW_024350924.1:9300244-9300903 GCF_902729225.1 Pteropus medius | reverse complement strand
GAGCGTATGGGCCGGAGACCTGTGGGCTCAAGCGGACAACGAAACATCACCAGAGAAGAGAAGGCTGCGAGAGTTTAAAACAGGATGTGTAAGGTTCCACCCAAGGGTCTGCATTTTGCTGAGTTCGTCGACAGCACAGGCCCCCACCTGAGATCCCCTCTCCCCAGGGATGAGGCTGGGGTCTCCCCAGCGGAACGTGGGGGAATGACTCTTACACAGAGGATGCTGAGGGCTGCCCTTCTGCCTAGGTGCCCTATTTCTCTTTCTCTTCAAACCCCCTTCTCTCTCCCATGTTTGGTTGTGATTACTAATTTTTCCTATACGTTTAAAACAATGTAGTCTCATTGCAGAACAATGAGTAGGAAGAGGAGTATGAAAAGTCAGGCATAAAAGTGCTCATCACCCTGCTTTTTCTTTCTTTTTGCCCTGTCCCTTTTAAAAGAGGGTGCTCTCCACTCTCTCTCAGAAAAAAGGTCTCCAGCCGCCATTTACATCTCAGTGGTAGTTAAGCGTTAACTTCTAGTGGAAGGAAAAGGCCCTGTCAATTCCCCATCAAGCTTCCGTTAAAAGAAGCTCAGACGTCATTTTACAAGGGGGAGGGGAGAAAATATTTGGGGGAGCAAGACAAGTCACCTCAACCTCCTGGAATCCTCAGAAGC
>NW_024350924.1:9299756-9300204 GCF_902729225.1 Pteropus medius | reverse complement strand
AAGATAAAATGGTATTTTTACATTTTTGTCATTCCGTTAGACATGGCTGTTGAAAAGTGGACGCGGGCACAGGCTCACAGAATAAATCTCAGTGCCATCAGGATGACATTATTATTCATTCTGGATGTATCGCATTTTATCAGGGTGAAGACCGGGACCAAGTCGGGGCTTGCTCCCATTCGCTCGTCCATGCCCACGATGGGGCGAGCTCCTGGTCCTTCAGAGAAGTGAGCTGTTTAACCACATTGTTCTTTTCAGGCTGCCGGTCGGTTGCCGAGATCAGTCAGGACCTGGTCCAGGTCTCCAGGTTGTAAAGAGACAGGACTACCAAGGCCGCCTGCAGGAGGAAGACCAAGCATGGCATGTGTGTGACGCCATCCTGCACCCCCAACCAGTGCACCCCCTCAGCTTACCCCCAAGCCCTCATCTGCCTTAAAGGTCCCTTGCT
>NW_024350924.1:9292492-9299745 GCF_902729225.1 Pteropus medius | reverse complement strand
ACGACTGTGCAGGACAATACTTTTCTTTCTCTCCGCCCGCTTGCATCTCCCTCCTCAGTTCCTCATACTTCTTCTCTGACATCATCTCGCGACTCTTCACGGTCCTTGAATATCACTTAAAAATGTCGCTGAGAACCACATCTCACAAGCCTGATGTGATCTGAACAGCCTGGAGTGAAACGGAGCCCTCTTGCTTATTATCTGAAATCGCATTTGCTGTCGTAGCAGATCTGTCACAAGTGGAGTTCGTGCCGAATCTCGAATCTCCGTCTGGGGTGTGTCTTTCCTGCCCTCTCTCCTGTCAGCCCAGGGGCTGCGGAAGAGGACACTGGGGGTGGGAGGTGGCACTCCCGCGGACCTCCTGCGCCCAGCTCCAAATCAGGCAAATGATCGTACACACTCACCTGACAGCGCCATGGAAGTGTGGAATTCATCTTTTAACATGTTCAAAACTTCCTCAACGCCATGTTCGCCCTGCTCACAAGACAGGGGGGGTGGGGAGACAAAAAGGAGCATGAAGGAACAGTCTGGCGTGTGCTGGGCATAAATTCTGGGGGTGCTCAGAGATGTGGGGGGTGGGTGGGGTGATCTGTGACAGGAGAGCTATGCTGGGAATAAAGGAATGCTAGCTAGGAAGAAAAGGAGGGGCCAGAGCTCTTGAGAATTTTCAACGTGCCGCAGGAGGTATAACTAACTGTCCTTCCAGAATCTGTGGCATCTTGAAAACGGCCAGGGTTGGGGATCAAACCACAGAAAAGGGTGAAGACGAATACGAAGCGTCGGCACCCCTCGGCTGGTTTTCAAGTCGCCAGCCTCACCTTGTAGGCGAGACCCCACAGGATGGGTCTGCCCAGGAAAATGCACTTGGCCCCGAGGGCCAGAGCCTTCAGCACGTTGTTGCCGGTTCGGATCCCACCGTCCATGTACACTTCCATGCTGCCTTTCACGGCGGCCACCACTTCTGGCAGGGCATCGACCTGAAAAGCAGAGACACGTGTGGCTCGACTCTCAGGGCATCGCGGGAGCGTGGTGTCCCCTCACCGTGGGTGGGGACCAGGAAGCCCAAGCAGGGGCCACGTCTAACTGTTCCTTCCCCTCCCCTCCTGTGCTTGAGGCTGCTGGCGCCGGTCGAAGCAGTGCAGCCTGCCCCCGAGGCCCGGGGACTTTCCGTGGCTGCCCCTTCTGCCATTTCCCGCTCTGACGGAGGGCAGCTTCTCCCTGGCTCACTGGTTCGGATGTCGACATCTCGGAAGGAACTCTTGGTTCCCCTTCGCATCCTAAAAGGGACATTTTCCACTTCTAGTGTTTGTTTCTGCAGTGCGTCCAGAAAACAAGAGGAGTGAATTGCAGCCGAGGGCGCTGATGGCTTCAGAGTTCATTCTGGACAGGTCGCACAAGGCATTCATTAGAGCCTTCTGGGGACAACAGCTGGCTTATCCTTTACCCCGTCCCAGAGGAAACATGGGGAGTGTTAGATGTGGAACCTTAGAGAGGTGGACTTCACTCCGAGAGTGACACCCCTCGCAGGGAGGGCGCTGGGCTGAGAGGGCCGAAAGGGGGCATTTTCTTTGGGCACGAAATTTAAGGGGTGCCAACAACTCAGATGAATGATATTTAAAGAAAATATTTTTAAAATTAAATGGCAAACTTTGATCTGTGAGCTTCTTTTACAAATAAAGTTTTATTGGATCCAGGGCCAGGATTACGGCGAGATGAGAGAGGCAGCATTCTGCAAATGTAGAGACGAATCCTGTCTTCATTTAAAACGTTGGCAATTTTTGCATAAACTTTCCTTTTTTAAATAGTGCGTTAAAATGCTATGGATTTTACTAAGTTTTTCTGGCACCTTCTTAAATTTCGAGCCAGAGGCAGGTACCTCGTCAGCCTCACAGTCATCTTGGTGCTTTCCCTGAATGATCTTGAGTTTGATTGTTAGGTCAAAGGCTTGGGAGAAAACGCGCTGGTTGGCATAATGGGGTAGGAGAAATGCTTCTCTGGCCCCGCCTTTGTGAACACTCATTCTCTCCCGAGGGCGTGCCGTGGGGAAGTCAGCTGGCCTCATTCTCCACTCATTACTCCATCCTCCCCAAGGGAGCAAGACTAGCTAGACCGCTTCACGAGAAAGCCTTCTGTACCATGTGTTGCTGGAGTCATTTTATGAGTGAACGCTGGGCCCCAGCCCCTGCGTGTGGGTCACGGGGTCTTCTTTGCTTTCTGCAGCTTTCTAGTAAGCACCGCCGGGGTGGCACAGGGCTGGTGTATGAGAGGTGGCCTCCTAGTCTCACGGATCAAGATCCGGATGGAAGTAAGGGGCCTGACTGTTCCCTTCCATCGGCTCTTTCGGGGAGCCCCAGGAAAGGTGTGTCTCGCTCTCTATGTGGGCTCCTCGCTCAATGCCAGTTCTTTCTCAGTGATAGCCCAGTGGAGAGGAGGTGGCCAGTGGCTGGCACCTTAGACCTCCAAGCCTCACAAGCCGCGGAATATACAAACCAGTGGATGTAGCTTTTGTATTTCCTGCAATTTGTCTTAAAGAAGGAATTGAGAATGTGCTAAAGCTTTAAGGACGGTCACTGATGCATCGTTTAAAATAGCGGAAGCGTAGAAGCAATCCAGATGTTCAATAACAGGAAGCTGGTTATACAGACTGTTGGTTCACGATTAAGAAGTACAGGTTGCCAGCTGTAAAGCAGTCGTGGGGATGTGAAGTACGGCACGGGGAAGACGGTCAGCAATACTGTAATGGCTCCGGATGCTGTCACGTCAGGGCTAGGCTAACCGGGGGATCGCTTCGTAAGTTACGTAAATGTCTAAGCACGAAGCGGTACGCCTGAAACCGAGGTGGGTCAACTGTGATTGGAAAATAAATCTTAAAAAAAAAAAGTCTATTCAAATTCCACATCATTAAAAATAAGAGCATATATATTGAAATAATATGATGTCCTTAATATATTTATAAGTGAAAAGAAGAAAATTACAAAATATTTTGCATCATTTTTTTAAACCTAAAATGTTATATTTGTATTAAGAAGTTGATAAAACAATATCCAAAATGTCGACATTAATGATAGTGATGAAAACAGGGGTCATTTTATCTTTTTCTTTTTGCTTATGTATATTTTATAATTTTTCTGCAGTGTACGTTTTACATATGTTATAAAAAGGCCAAAACTACTTAAGAGAAAAAAAAAAAATCCACTCCCCTTTCTTAAAATGAGTCAAACAGCAATGGAAGAGTCTCTTGAAAAATACAAACTCTATATCTTCCTGAGAATAAATCAACAATTAATCTCTATTTAAAGATTCTTTCCCTGCCTCTTTCCTCTTCATTTCCTTTCCCCAAACTCCATCTATGACAGACATAATTCCTAAGTTAGGGGAGAAATTACCGACTGTCGTAAATTTTTAGCAAAGAGTTTATAGGGCATTTTTAAAGTTTTATTGTGAAAGATGGTTATTTATTAGCTTCAGGGATGCACTGTTCCTTCCTGGGATGTGTCCTATGAGAAAATATGGGGTGACAATCCATGCAGACAGGCGCGAGAGCTGGATGCTTCCTCCAGGAGGCAGGAGACCTCAGTGCTTTGGGACCATCTCTTACCGACTACACCTAATTACTTACTAAACGTGTCAACTTGGGAGAAGTTGCTTAACATCTATAAACTCCAGGATCCCCATCTGTAACATAGGGACAGTGATAGCCGTCTTGCAGGACGGCTGTGGGATTCAGAGATGATATATGTAAAGTGCGTAAAAATAGCTTGGCACACACTAGGCTGTCATTAACGACGACACATGGGTATACCGACATATGTGGTAAGGGAGAAGGGAATATGCACCAAACTGCACAGGATACCTTGTGCTGGACACACACATACACACGCACACGCACGTGCATGCACGTACACACACGGACACACACCACTCACAAACACAACCCCTCTGAAGTCATCCTACTTACAGAAGCAGGAACGCCGTCAAGCTGCCTGCCACCATGGTTAGAAACGATGATGCCATCTACCTTGTGTTGCAATGCTAACTCTGCATCCTCTTTTGTCAAGATCCCTTTGAGGATGATGGGCAGGCGAGTTATGCTCTGAATCCAGGAGAGATCGTTCCAGCAGAAGGATGAGTCAATGAGAGACATCTGGAGACGGGGCGCTGAATTTCCCTATGGGAAATCAAAGGGAACCTTGGTTCTGAGCTCCTCCGCAACTGCCTGACCCATCCCCAAGGTGAGACACATTTAGAGAGCCACCGAACGATAAGTGGAAAGGACATTTATAAACTGAATAGAGAGGCAACAAAAATCAACCCTACTTCTCGCTCCTTTTCCTAACAAAGAGAATTTCCACTTCGATTGCTTATTCATTAACTATTAGTTGTGTCCCTGTTCGATCATTGTGCCAGGGTCTGGGGACAAAAAGATAAATAAGATACAATCTCTACTTTAAAAGAACTCAGAGTTTAGTCAGTGAGATGGATAAGCGAAGGCATTTATAGGCCAATGTAATGTGTATGGTTGAGATATGCACGGGGTAATTAGAACTAAACAATACTTCAAGGATCCTAAAACAAATATTACCCAATATTTGCTTGGGTAATTGCCCAACATTTGTTTGGATCACCATGTGCATCAAATATCCATAAATTCCAATGTGTCCCTGGCATCTGAGAGGAGGGTTCTCGGAAACTTCAAGGCCATTTATGTACGAGATAATGAATTAATGAGAATGGCTGAATCACGTGGCTGGGCATCGCGGCCGCCCACTGGCTGGTATCACTCTCTCGACTGCGGCCACGGGATCCCAACTTGACCCTGACTTCCTCTCTCTGGGGTACGCCATCCCGTCTGATTCGAATTGTAAGGGGCGAAGTGCCCTTTGCAGTCACCTAGTCAGAGATGCCAAACAAGTAGGTTGCAGCACCCTGGTTCTCCAGGGACGAAATCTAGGTGTGCGAAGATACTGACCCCTCCATTTCCAAGGCAGCAGGGTGGGGCCTGGGCTGGTTAAACTCCATGGGCTGGTCACCTTGGCTGTGAGCAGCCTCTTCGGAAGGTCAGTTTATCTAAGTGTGCCATCCAAAATTATCACTTTCTAAGTGTGCCATAAAGCAGAAAATGTTGGAAGGATGTGTCTAGTTAACTCTCTAATCCATGCAAAATTACTGTCTGTAGCTTTCCTATTTCCCAGCATCAGCTCTGGCTGGGACACTTCCGGTGACAAGTCGTGGGACACTTCCGGTGACAAGTCGGGCAGCTCCAGGAGTGAGAATATTCTGTCTAAGATTCTGTTTGTCTGGAAGCTCTGGGGAGCGGAGACCAGACCTGATTTTCCAGCTGCTGCCACCTTGGTGTCTGACATGGAGTGGGCACTTGGTGAACCTCTGGAAGCAAAGATGGGAGGAGCGAGGGACGGGAATTTACCTCCTGCCACGTCTGCCCATTGGAGCCGGTGTCTTTCCTACCTCCTTAGGTGATCGAAGATCCTTGAGCATTAACATCTTCTTCAAGTCCAGTTGGTTTCGAATGTTCTGTCGCCTGTTGCCAGTTTTGGGTACGTCCACAGTGATTACCAGGGCTTTGAAACCCAAGGACTCCACCCTCTGGATCAGCTGTTGGGTCAGCTGCCGATCAGTCTGCACATAGAGCTGGAACCACCGGAGGCCTCTGGGGGCAGCAGCAACGATGTCTTCGAGGGTACAGCTGGTGTAGGTGCTGGTGATGTAGCAGATGCCAGCTGCTTGGGCAGCTGCGAAGCAAATGACATAACTCAGGTTGGAGGGCAGGGGCAATCTAGACGGGGGTGAGACGCCCTAGGAGTCGGCGTTGCCTCTGGCCAACTTGCCCTGGGAGTCCAGGTGAAGCTTGACTTCCTTCCGTTTCCCTGTGGGGCTGGGACAGAGGGGTCTGATCTGACCGGGAGGCCTAGAGCTGTCTGCGTCGCCTTCCGTACAACCTGCCCTATGAACCCTGTGCTCCGCAGTAAAGTATTTCCAGCTGGAGACGTCATTCATTTAGTCCCCCAATCTGTGTTAGGCATGTTGCAGCTTCCAGAAAGGAAAATGGGCTTCTTGTGAACTCATTAGCAAAGCAGAGGGGGATTAAAGAGGGTGCAGAATGAGGAAATGCGCGTCCAGTGAAGACTGAGCCCCGTGGTGGGAAGAGCGTGGTGTCTGAGGTCGGAAGTGTGTTAGCTCTACCGCTTCTCAGCTGTGCGGCCTTGAACTTCATTTGCCTTATCTGTAAACTGGGGAAAATAACAGTACCTCTCTTACAGGGCGGCTGGGAGATTAAATAAAACGCTAGGCAGAGAAGCGTGTTTTGAATTATGGAGTGAGGCATGTACAAATGCCAGTGACGGCGAGGTCGATGATGATGACGGTGACGATGACGTCGACACTGGTGTTGCTGCGCGGCACAGTTCTCATTTCCTACTTTAGTGGTTTTCAGTGGGATTCTCCAACGGGGTTAATGTCACTATCGTTCTATAAACCACGGGCAGAGAATTTGGCCTAATCGACTATGAACAGTTTCAATTCCTAATGTCGACAGGGGATGCCCCACCCCCAGCACGACACAGCGCATCCATTCGGGATGTTCATGTCTCGACCTAGCCAGTGGGGTTCCTGACCCAGACGCATGTCACTTTCATCTCCAGGATCCTTGGAGTCATTTCCTCCTCCAGTGCTGAGTCAAAAGAAATGACCCCCAGGGAGCACGGGGCAGCCCGCAGGAAACAGAGCAGGCTCAGGGTGAAGATTACAAAGGAGTCGCCAGAGCAGTTTTCGCTCGCTCCACCTCTCCCCTCCCGGCCCCTCCCCGCCCCTTTCTTTCTCTCTATTCATTTTTGGTGCGGTGGGTGGGGTGGGGGTAGAGAATGAGGAGCAACTAGGAAGGAGGCGGAACCTAGTAAGAAACTGTCCAATGAGACGACAGAGGTAATCGAGAGGGAAGATGGAACATCTGGGCGACGGCGCCCGCCTGGGCCTCGTGCGAGGACCTCACGTCATGATTCTCTGTTTGTTCCAAATTCGGACTCACGATGTGGTCCTATGAAGGGTGGAAGGGGGGGCACCCCGGGGCCCACGACGAGCACCCCTTTTCCCGCAGACGTACGGGTCCGAGGGGCCGACGCCCTCTTCCGTGGGATGGCTCGTTGGGATATGGGCACTGTCACACCCCGACCGTTCTCTGCTATGGAGAACGGATGTTTCCTCGGCCTTGGGCGAAGCGGCCGTGCAAACGCAGCACG
>NW_024350924.1:9289933-9290743 GCF_902729225.1 Pteropus medius | reverse complement strand
AAAAAAACAACAACCCAAACCCAAAACAACAACAACAACGAAAGCTACTATTTTATCCTGAGTCCTCTACGTTCTTTGCAGGCAGAAACCAGGGCTGCCCGCTTCCTAGGAGGGCTCAGTCAGTGCACCTCAATTAAACGACAGGAAGGATACGGAAGACCAGACTTTTTAAATGCCGCGATGTTGTCATCTCGTGTGAAGTCGTCGTCAGCTCCGCCTTCAATATAATCCCACGTCGACTTACACAGAAGCTCCCGCGCATGGGCCTCGAAGTCTGTCACACACACCATGGGCATTTCTGGACCTTCAGAGGACAAACCAAAACCAACAGAACAAAACCCGGTAAGAATACTTCCGAGGTCGAGGAGAGGGTGGAGGATACAGCACGAGGCCGTTTGGATTCATCACTCGCCGGCCGCCATGCTCCGTATCCCGGTGGAGATGCTGCCCGAAGGGCTGACCGCCCCCAGCCAGCGAGCAGGGGGTCGCACCGCACTCCCCCCATCCCCTGGCCCCACCCCAACTCCTGATGATCTGGTCTTCTGAATATCCCTCGCGTCTGTCCCCACTGCCTTGTAATGGCCTGCTGAAATGTGAAAGGGTTAAAGAATAATTAAAACCTGAAACTGGACAAAGGAAGTCCATAACTTAGGCCTAGTTTCTGGAACCCCTAACCACATTCTGTTAATCATGAAACTTGTAACAATAAGCTCATACGCTAACTGCCAATTTTAGCCTGTGTAACCCTGCTTGCTTGCGTGGCATGAAAAATAATCAATTGTATATAAGCTGAAAATTACTGTTTGGCCA
>NW_024350924.1:9239936-9289922 GCF_902729225.1 Pteropus medius | reverse complement strand
TGGCTCCTTTCTCGCCAGCGTCATTTCTTGGTGGCTCTTCCTGGTCATCTGAGTTACGCTGAGCATGTCCTGAACATGCGGGAGGCAGGGCTAGTCCACCGCTCTGTGCCTTTTTGGGAGAAGATGGGTCAGGGTGGGAAAACTGGGGCTGAACGAGTTCCCAGGATTCTCCGATGTCTGAATTGCTTGGAGCTGTAGTTGACACCAGGGAGAAAGCTGATTTTTTTTTTTTTTTCCCCAACTCCTTGGCCGGGCCATTGAACATGTTAATTTTGAGACAGAGAAAACGACATCTTAGCTCTATTCATTCGTATTCGCAGGCTGAACCCTGTAAACCCAGAGCCCGGTCCTTCTGCTATGACCACCCCTGAGAGAGGAAAGAAAGGGGTGGTTTGGGGGCAAATCCTTCCAGCTGGGGCCAGGGTGGTGTGGACGGAAGCCGCAGAGACACCACAGGCACAAGCTGCAGCGTGTCACGGCAGGTGCAGCGAGATCCTGCACGAGGATCCGTGGGAAAGGTGAGGAAGCTGTGGCTCTGGGCATCTCTCTAGCAGTTGGTAAGGGGGTGAAAACGAGCCAAAGGTTGCGAGCAGGTACTGGATGACTTCGACATCACCGGCAGAGGGATGGGGATAAGCCCCGGGTACTAGAGCCTCCAACGCCAACGGAGCAGCTGCTCTCTTGGGCAAGGGGGTGAGGGAGGTCAGGTGGAACACGATGTGCTGGGAATCCTGGCGGGGGACGGGATGGGGCAGAACTGGCCGGAGGGCATCCGGGGCCATGCCAGAATCCAGTCAAGTCAAACAGAACGCCTACCTCCGGTGTTAGCAGAAGGAGGCTACATAATGGAAAACAGGGCCCCTGGGAGCTGCAGTGGATCCTGAATGAGGCTAAGAGGAGGAATTCGGGGCACAGCCACAGAGCTTTTTACAGACAAAGCACCTCGTCAGTGGGTGGGCAGGAGCACCTGAGGTGCTGAGTTGAGTCTGACCAAGTTCAATAACCAAGTCTAACTTATCTCCTCCCTTCCAGACCCTTCAAGGGCTCAGCAATTTTTAGTCAAATGAATTAATCATTGAATTTATCTAACTGCATCACAATCATTTTTTTCAGCCCACGTGTGCATAAAAGAGTTAACGTAGCAGGCCCGAGCATGCTACCCCTCAAAAGGCCTGCTTGCAAGGTTGGACCTCGGCTGGAGTCTGGGAACGTAGATTTCCGGATGCTTCCCACCATCCCCTGTGGCTCACTGAGTCTCGACTGTTTGTGCAAATAATGTGGCTTATGCCGAACAACCGCTTTCCCTCTGAGACCTGGAAACTTAGTATGGGCTAGGCAGAGAGTGTCTATACGACCAGCCCCCAACAAAAACCCTGGGCATGGAACCTCTGAAATGACCTTCCCTGGTAGAAAACATTTCACACGTGTTGTCACCACTCACGTGTATCCTGCATAATTCCACCGAGAAAGGACTCTTGGGAATTTATACCTCGTTTCTTCCAGATTCTGCCCCCTGAGCCTGTTCTGTCTGCTAATTTTGCTGTACATTCCTTCGCAGTAATAAATCATAGCCTCAAGCATCTGCCGTGTGCTGTGAGTCTTCACTGAACCTGGAACCCCCAACACATTACGTATCTTGGGCATTAGGACGGTATGTGACACCTAGCTGCTATTCATAAATGTTCATTACTTGAATTTAACACCCCCGTCTGTCATCTCTCTACCTTGTTGGATGAGAATTCTCCACCGGGTTTCAACTCCCGACGTCTCAGCAAATCCCCACATCCTAAACATTACACACACAGAGAAACGCTTCTGCAGACTTCTGGCCCAGAAACTCAACGACGGTTGTATCTAATCCCAGAGAAATGGTCCAGGCTCCCTCAGAATTACTCGCCTGGAGCAGTGTGAGTTATTTCACCTGAAAAAAGCTGCCTGGGAATGGGGAAATAACCCAGCATCTTTATATATACAAAACATCGCTTCGTCGCATTTCTATTTACTGTTTCCTTTCTACTTCCCTGTGAAGCAGAGAGGGAAGGTATTGCTCCTTATTCTGCATTTGAAGAGAACAATGTAGTAAATTATTACAGAGGAAAGCCCCAAATCATGACCTCTGGTAGCCTCTAAAGACAGACGTTCCCAATTTTCAATTTCACGATACAGAGCCGAATAGTCGGTTCACATTAATTACTTGTCGAATCGAATTTAAAAGATTTTTTTCAGCATGAAAATACAGCTATGATGCATTTCTTTCTTTTCATAGCACATGTGAAGCTTAGAAGAGTACTGAGCCCATCATTTTTATGAGTCCAATAGAAGAATTACAGTTGACGAGAAGGACCACCTAGTCGTTCGAAGCTTTCCCCGAGTTTGGGAGGGAGACTCAGCACCGCACGTTTGTATGTATTTCCGTCTGATCCATATCGGACTTCGAGTTACGAGATATTAAAGGGAGGATCAGGGAGGATCCAAGCCTGTTTTCCCGTTTCATTTCATCTCCATTCCAGTATTTTGTCTTTTTTTCCTCCTTTACCCCAGCTGACTAAGAGGAGGAGAAAAAGATAAAAGTTTCTCATGAGCTAGGAACTTTAGCCCATTTTAGCTCACTTAATCTGTCCAGGCTTTTTTGTCTCATGGTAAACACGGTGAGGTACAACCAGCATACCAGTGATAAGGGAGCTAAAATGCAAAGAGCAAGGACAATCAGTGGTATCTGTTGTTAACGATCTAAAGTTCAAACAGTTTCTCCTGACTGAGGGAAGGGGCAAGGACATGGAGTGGGGCTGGAAGAAACTTCAAGGCTGTTCGTGCCTTCTGCAATACTGCCACCCGACTCAGTGCAGTCAGGTCAGATAACAAATGGTTTTCCTTTGAACATTTCATCTCACTCCTATGATTCATGCCGGTGTCACTTAAGGAATTCTGGGTATTTTCAGTCGCCTGAGCATCTACTCATTACTTTAACAACATTGTTTCTATGGAAAAATATGTTTTGAGTTCTAAATAAATGACTTCCAAGTAGAGTTTTGGACCATAGCCACGTTGTGATTTGGGGTGTCGGAGACCGTTTAGGGCGTACGGGGTGGGGGCGGGGGTTACACACGAACTCAAATGCTCACATGGTGCTTTGAAAGGCTGAGGCTTTTCCTATTCTACTGAACAGCGGAATAATCCGATTACATAAAGACCCCTGAAGACAATGTCTTCTCAATAATAACGATAAAATTGCAACCATTTATCAAGTGCTTCATGAGGTGTTATGCCCTGTGCAAACTGTTTTGTGTGCATTAAAGTTTCAACCCTTTAATAATCCCCAAACACGTATATCACGATCCACACTTCACAGATGAGAAACCTGAAGTTCAAGGACATTATAATACTTTTCCCACCTTCACACGTCTAGTGACGTGTTCTGACTCTCATGGCCTGGCTCTCAGCATCATGGAAAGAGGCAAATGTGTGTAGCCACGTGTTGTTCATAGAACGAGAGCTGGCATTTAAAATGCCATGGGCACATGCAGCTTCGTCCCCCTCCCTTGACAAAATCATAATTCAGTCAGAACGTTTAAAAGTTTCACTATGTAGCTGGTCATAAACAATGACGCCACATATTTAAATCGGTCTTCACAGTCCACAGAGCACTCTTCCATGTATTATTCCATTGATGAAAACAATGACCCGGTGAGATGAAGGGGATCAGAGAGTAAAGGTACAAGAGACCCGTTTCGTAGATGAAAAAATTAAAACTCAGAGCATCTGAGTGAATCACCCAAGCTCACGTGATAACGGCAAAGCCTGACTAGCAATCCTTCTGACTTGCCTTGGATACGCTGGAGCCAGTGTGGAGCATTGGCGGTAGCTCAGGAGACATTCGAGTCTCTATTCTGCAGGGCTGGAAGAGCTGCATAAAGTGAGCTTGGACAAGTCCCACAAAATCTAGGCCATTGGGCAAGGTGTCATAGCCCCTGCCTCTTCACCTACTCAAGAAGGATGGAGTGTCCAAAGCAGACAGACATTCAGAACAAGCTCTAGATTCTGTTCTCTCACTGCTGACCTTAGGTCTTGTGGGTGTCGCTATCTCTAACAGTGGCAGTCATGGGAGGGAGCAGAGGGAGATGACAAAGGGCAGAGCCGCTGGGGATGGAGAAAGGCCGCTGCGGGACGGAGCCCTGTCTCTCTTTGCCTTCTTCCTAGCACCTCTCACTATGGCGGCCACTCCAGATCTATTCTGGAAGTCCACAAGGCATTAATAGCTGAGGGAGTCCACAGAGTCAAGAGCATCACCTCTCTTAAGCTTTGTAAGTTGGCAAACACGGGCTCGAACTGCAGCTCGGCCACTTGCTCACCATGGTTCAAAGAAAAAGTTATTTGTGCAAGAATATTAACCACCTATTCCACAGGTCCTCATGAGGACTGAACACTCCAGCCTATATGGAGTGTCTAGAATGGTGCCTTGTCTAGAGTAGATCATCAATCAGTGGTAGATCCACTGCATTTTTCCTCTTGCTGATGAAATGTGCATTCTCATCTGAGGCTCTGGAGGCTTCAAGATTTGAGTAATTCTGTCACAGTATAATTTTAACCCTGTGTCAGATTTAGTCATGCGTTTATCCAACAAGGTTTACTGAGTACATGCTATCAGCCAGGCACCACATGCTTCCTGATCTTTCCCATTGCTAAAAGTAGGCAGGATTTTATGATCAGCTCTGGCCAATAGGCCAAGAGTGGAAGTGACATATGTTAACTCTGGGCCAAGAATTTTAGAGCTGATACGTGGCCCTCTATCCTTCTTTTCTTCTGCCGCAGCAACCTGGAGGTCCAGGTGAGGCCAGAGCGTGGGTCCCTGGATTCTGGTCGCTTGAGAACTGGCTTCCAGTTGATTTTATATAAGCAAGAAATAAAGATTCGTGTGTTAACCGCCTAAGATTTCAGGGCTTATTCTTTACTATGGAATAGCCAAACCTACCTAGACTAATATATCTAGGCATCGAATTAAAAAAAATAAAAATGCATATGATGCCAATCTCTGCTCTCAAGAAGCTTCCGGTCAAAGAGGAAGACAGATTTCAATAGCGTATTCTCTGCCAGTTGCTGTGATGTAGAAGATAATAAGAATCCTTTTCTGGGGTGAAGAAGGCAGAAATTTGTAAATACTCTCATTGTTTCTTGACTGGTGTCCCCCAGATGATGCTCTATGCCACATAGTCAGACAAGCTCCAATTCGCAGCTATCTATAAAATGCGGGTCGACCATCTATCTTATAGAGATCATGTGAGACTCAAAGGATCTTGTAAAATGCAGACGAGCCTAGCGACTACGAGAAAAGACTTTGGGAGTTTTGATTCCTGTCGGGAGGTAGAAGATCACCAACAGCCATTTTTTTCCTTGTTCCTATTTCTAGATGCTCCGTTTTATTAGTCCGTTTGTCTCTCTTTATAGTGTGGATGACAAAGGGGCTCTATGGAAAGTAACCTCACAGGGCGATGTGATCGTCAATGCCTATGTGGGCAGGTCCTGGTGGGGAGTCACATCCTAGGCTTACGACCTCTTTAGTGAAAGGCTCACCTTTGCCCTAAGCCAGCCCGGCTCATCATTTTGGGCATCTAGGTTCACAAACCTTTGAAAATGCCTCTTTTCAGAAGAAACCATGCTCGAGAGAGCACACGGCGTCAACTCCCCCGTGACCCCATTCCCAGCTCCCTCTCTCCCATCTTCACCTCGGCTTCTTTTTGTCCCCTTCTTAAGCCCAAGTGCTTAAAAGAAGCTGCAAACTGCCATCCTGGGAAGCGTTTTTCTCCGTCTCTTGAGATCTGGCTTCCGGGCATATCCTCTGTTTGGCTCAAATACATTTCTATAAACATTCCCTACAGGTTTGGACGGTACCGATTCCTCGCGGACAATACCGATACCCCTGCGACTTGCTCGTCGTTCTTGGATGGTTCTCCCCAGTTATCTACAGATTCGACTTCACCTGATCACGGTCTCAGAACTCTGCGTGTTGGAGGGAACTGGTACCTTGTTCCAAACAAGCTTATTCCCTAAAGAAACTGTCCAACTGTTTGTGAAACATTAACTTCTTTGCCATGTCACTGTTTTCCTCTGCCTGTGACCAGGTAACAGTGTGGTCAAGGTACAAAATACATCCCCAGGGCAAGGACTGAACCTTCTAGATTGTCCAGAGCCCTTTCCAAGTGAACGGATTTTGATTCACGTTTCCTCCTAAGGGTCACCATTCCAGCAGCTGGTTCTCAGACTTAGCTGGAGATGCTTCTCTGTCTGCAGCATCCTTAAAAGAAGCCTTCCTTTGCTGGTCCCCTCAGTGACTCACTACCTGTCCACACAACTGGTTCCTGCCAAGCCTCTCACCTTGTAAATTCAGAGTCAGCACCTGCGATGCCTCATGCAGCCTCCAGCCTGTGTTCTCGCCCCACCTGCCACTTCATCTCCTCCGGTTCTAAGCCCACAGAAGACACCCAGCGACAAACCTGATTTTAGCGTCCTCTCAGTACTCGCGAAAAGTGGTGTCTAGAGGCAGCTACCCGAAGCCTGGCTCACTGCTGAGTGTGGCAGGAAACAGTACCCATGGCCCCATGAGTACAGAAGAGGTTCAAGGCTAAAAGTTAATCTTTTAATAGGAACAAGATTTGGCTTAGGGAGTAAATGAGCAACCAGGACAGAGCAAATTTAACCTTGAAATGGACTTCTGGGGCTTCGCAACGTTACCTCAGATTTAAGTGAAGTTCGTTACAAAATTAAACTTCGAAATAAAATAGTCGCTTAATTTCCCAATTCGTCAGAGATGGTCAGAGGAAGGGAGTGGGGATCCCGGGCGGAGAGTTACAAAGCCCCGTGTTGTTAAGAGGATGCCTGTCCGGGGAGGTGGGGAAGGGACAGGTGGACAGCGGCCACCGCCTGGGAGCTGGTGGGTACAGAGCAGAGGGGACCCGGATGGACTGTGTAGACGGCTCTGACAGAGATTCATATGAGAGGTAGGGAGAACCATGAATATTTTTGAGTGGAGAAATGATTTAGTAATGTAGGCAGAAGGCAGGGAAAAGCAGAAGACCACATGTGATAAAAAGAACTTTCTGAGACAGGACGGGGGGTTCACTGAAGGTCATCCAGGTCCCTCCCTCGGGTCTCCCGTCCCCGCACCTCTTCAGTATTGCCAGCTAACACTCGAGTGCTTCCATTATGCCGGACACGCGCGTGCATTATTTCACCTGATCCCTGGAGCAGCCATACGGGTGGATATTATTTTCTTCATTTTTTCAGAAGAGAAAATGAAGTTAATTAACTTGTCTAAGCCTTTTCGCAGTTATGAGCCGATTTGAGATTTGCATCTGGCCTGTCGCCACCATTTGGAAACTTGAGCCTGTCGCACGGCCCGTGGCAGTGGGATCTGCCTTTCAGAATCACACCGCCTTTCCTGCTGGCCTTCTCCACGCAGGGCTCATTCGCTCCCGAGCGTCACTGCTACCTGCCGCTCTGCCACCAGGTGGAAGTATTACTTCAGAAACGCTGTCGAACGGGCCACAATCTGGGATGTGGAAAAACTCTTCCAATGACATTTTTCATTCTTCCATCATCAGCCTCTAGGGCTAGCTCCGCACGTCACCTGGCCAGACTTTCCGATCTCTGACCTCATCCCTCCCTCCCAGGAGACACGGCAGTGTGGTCTGAGGAACACGCACGCTGGAGCACAACGCCCCTCGCTCCCTCCCTCGCGGGCCTCAATTTCTCCGTGCCTCAGTTTCCTCGTGATCTCTCTCGCACTTTAATGAGAAGTGAATGAGTTACATTTATAAGGTGCCGGTGGCAGAACCCTGGAGATTCTCATATTAGATTCTGCAGTTTGAACTAATGACCGTCCTGGGGACCTTTTGAATCTCATCGCCGCCCTGAGCTACGGTGACACACTTCAATGTCAGCCTTCCCTGCCGTAGCCTAAGTGAATTAATCTTACTGGAAGCCCCGGGGAGCGATCTGAGTTGGGGTCTTGCAGCACCAGAGGCAGCACCTCGGCCCAGACACGGGGCTTGACCGGGCAGCCCCGGTGGGCTTGGTGAGTGTCGCAGGATGAGGTTGTTGAGAGATGGTAGTTTTATTCTGGTGGCTGGACAAGGTGCCTGCTTCATCTGGGTGCGGAGGAATGAGGGGTCAGCCCGGAGCCGTCAAGGCCCAGCTTCTCGGGAGGAGTGGAGGGGACGCTGGCACTCTGGACCCTCTGTGCTGCCGGCTACCCGCCGCGCCAGAGCTGATCCCTGAAGTCAGATGAGTTTTGGACTTTGGGGTGTACACGCGAGCTCGGCAGGTGAAAGACCTATCTGACCCTTCGGAGCCGGGCTCAGGTTAATATTAACCGTGGGTTGTTGAGACTGGGAGCCAAACCCGTTGTGAATGGGGCTAAGTCAAACCAAGGTGCAGTCTGCATCTTCCTGCGGCCACTGAGCCCCCGACAGGCTGGGAGTCCGCAGCCGTGGAGACACCACGGGTGCGGACGACGGTTGCCGGCAAGGGTAGGGAGACAGCCTGAAGGAGACATGTCCTTGTTTCTCTCCAGGCGATGCCCTCCCACCGACAGTGGTCACCTCTGCTCCGCTTCCATCACCATGGCTTAGAGTTGCCTGCTCTAGAACTTGAACTTTTTGCAATCAATTGGTTATTTAGGTATGTAGAGCTTCTTTTGCTCAATAAAATGCTTTTGAGATTCACCTATGCCGTTGCTTCTATGAGTAGTTTGTCCTTTTTTTTAATGCTTGGTATTGTCCTATCATATCGACATAACACAAATTTGTTTATCCAGTCGCCCGCTGGGGGGCATCTGCGTCGTTTCCAGCTTGGAAGGGTGATTGTGCATAGAGCTGCTACGAAGATTCTTCTATGATCCTCTCTGTGAACAGGTTTTCATTTTCCTTGGACAGGTGCCCAGGAGTGAAAAACCTGGGTAACAGAGTGGGTATAGGTGTGTTTTTAACTCTGTGAGAGAAAGTTCTCCAAAGCGGCTGTCCCCTTTTAAACTCCTGCCCCTGGAGTCTGAACACCTCACGGCACTTAGGCTTCACCTTCCTAGCTCATAGTCGCTCCTTAGAACAGCTCAGAGAACCCTCACATTGGCTCTTACAGATTTCAGGGGGTTCTGTTCTCAAGAGATGCTTCCCGCTTGAATACCCTTGACGGAAAAAGTGTTTTCCGCTCACTGGGACCTTAGGCCCGGCACGCAAAATTAGGAAAGAAGCTCAAGGGGCAATGGGGTGACCCAGCTCAACCACCACGCAGGACCAAACTCTACAAACGAGCGGATGATGGGTGTTCAAGCCAGATCATCCTCGTAACCAGGAGTGGCTTCGCAACGGGTCACTATCTCATCCTCAAATAATCGGAGAATTTATTTGCAGTCTGTTAGCTCACTGTTCTCATACGGAGCACAGATATTAACTAAATTCCCTAGGTGGCATTGAAATTTCTGGTCTCTATTATGAACCAGCTGACAGATTACCATGCTCATATCCTGCCAGCAGGCTTTAATTTCATTCGCTTACGATTGCAGCTGATTTCTGAGATCCCTAAAAACAAGATACGAAGTAAATATCACAGGACAGGATGTAAATGCTGTAGAAGACACGGCTTTTGTAGTTAGCGTTAGGGACGCCGCATACCAGCTGCATAGCCTTGAGCAAGTCACAGCACTTCTCCTGGCTTCTGGTCACTCAAAACCAAAGTGGGAACATAATTCCAATGTCTGCCCACCTACCCGCTCGAGTGGGCACGAGATTCCAATGAGATACAGCTGCATTCGAATATGGCTCTGCCACATCCTACCAAGAGCTCGACTGTGTTACTTATTTAACTTTCCAAATCTGGGTTTTCATCCCCATAAAGTGAAGATAATAAACGAATACCTTTCAGGGTTGTTATAAGAATCAGGTCACGTGGTGAACACGCAATGCAATATATATACGTGACACCGCTGAACTGTACACTTGAAACTTACTGGATTTTGTTAAGCAGTGTCGCGCACCTCGAAAAAATCAATTAAAAAAAAAAAAAGAATTAGGTAACGCCCATAAGGCACCCATCACAGTGGGTGCCCAGTAAATGAGAGCCTCAGTACCAAGCAGGTTATTTGTGTGAGTTATTCTAGGGCACCCTCAACCAGATGGCAGTTTTCTCAATCAAGTGGCAGATCCACTGTTGACAACCAGCTTCCGCCGAAACAGGCACCGCATCCTGCTGATAAAGCTCACGCAGCGACGGCGACAGTACCTGGGCTGTGACCTGTAGCCTCCTGGGGTGGCTGTTCCTCCCGTCTAATGGAGCCGCCCCTCCCTTCAACACTACATAGCAAATAGACTGGCTCTAGCTCCCAGCTCGCGTACCCAGGGACCTTCCTGTCCCCTGGCTTGTTTCGCTGGGTTCTCAGGGGACCCGCGCCTCTTTCAGACACCTGCTGAGTCCTGCTGTGTTCTTCCTCTCCACGTGTCTTGCCTCCCGAAGCTGTTTCCCTTTTCCGCTCATCAATGCAAAATACATTATGCATCTCGTTTACTCTCCCACGAAGGTTATTTCCTTTGACTTATCGCAGGACCAAAAAAATCAGGTTGCGTCATTATTATCTGAATACAGGTTTTATTCAAGTGTCCGCCGTATTCATGTCTTTTCTTTTCCTGTACTTCTTGTACAGAGTGGCTTCTTCTCTTCACGTTTAGTCACTTTACGTAGGTGTAAGCGTGGGATACAATTATGTCACTGGGTCATGACATAGTGAAACACATTTTTAAAAATCGTATACTACTATGTTTTCACCTTTATATTATAGGTAGGACATGATATTGATTTTTATAATAATGTGCACAGGTAGATTGTATTATCTATGAATTTTATTTTAGGAGGGTAAAGGGTACAAAAACTAAATACATATTATAAAAAGAGGGCGTTGGGTGTGATAGTGCGGAGAACCAGTGATGCGGGTGCTGAATGGGTGAGGTGAAGCCACCACCTCTTTCCATTCCTACGCTTCCCTTTGTGCTGGCACCACTCCGGTTAGAGCCGGGGGTGTCAAATGCGAACCCTGCAGTACACGGTGAGGTCTGGTTGGGATCCTCATCTGTGGGAGAGTAGTATTTGCATGTCAGCCGCTTCCCCGTCTTTCCACTAGATGCCAGCAGCATCCCAGGAGACTGGATGCCTGGGCTGGGCCTCGCTGGGAGTTTTCAGAAAAAGCACAAGGAAAGTTGCTCCAGTTCCAAGCACACACAGTCCTTCTGAAGGTCGAGGGCTGCCGATAGCACTCTGACTGCTCGGTTCCCTGCCTGCTCTGGTTTAAGCACACCAGGGCCAGGTTAGGCACCCTGAACGCATCGGGCGAGATCCGAAACGTTACCACGGGTGGGGGCCCAGCTCCTGCGTTGAAGGCCTGGCCGACCCGCCCGCTCGCCCACCCACCCGCAGAGCCCATCTGCTGGAGACTGACCATGAACATCTCCCTTTCATTAAACATGTCGGCACTGCCTTCACTCAGAGTCTCTGGAGCACCTGCACAAGGCCAGGGGCTGGAGCTCAGTGATACGGAACGGTGAACCTCCGATGCCTCCTGGAAAACGGTCCCTCCATTCGGCCCCTGTCCAGAGCCCAGGAGGAGGCTCTGCTTGTGCTGAGACCCATCTCGGTTCTTGGATTTTGCCGAACAGAACTGAAAAAGAATGAGCGCTCTCTCTAAGTAAAAACACGTCTCCGCTGTGTTTCCGAGGGTCCGACGATGGTAAGGAGGGACATGCAAAGACCCTGACAGGCGAGGCAGACGAGTGCTGCCCAACAGAACCTCCGCGATGCTCCTGCGGAAACACAGTAGCCCTTAGCCACACGCGGCTGCCGAGCGCTTGAATGCGGCGTGCGCGACTGAAGCACTGAATTTAAAATTTTACTTGATATTAATTAATTAAGATTAAATTCAAACAGCTGTATGTGACTAGTGACTACTGCATTGAAAAGCAGATCTAGAATATGAAGCAAGGACATTCATCGAAGGCCTCCAAAATATCAAGCCCTGCGCTAGATGTGTATGTATTTTATATATAAAACATACGTAACGCGGCTGTGTAATATGTGTATGGTTTGCATGTAATTTAAATATATGTACATAAGCATCGGGATTAGAGAGGTAGTTGAAGTGGACCTTACTGGGAGTCGAAGGGTGGATAATCGTGGGAGGAGAATCTGTCTTAAAAACGTAAGATGAGCCAACTGACTGGGCCCAGGGGTTTTCTGAGACACAGACGTTAAGAGGAGACCCTTCCCACCCAAAAGAGAGAAGTCGAGGGGTAAGCGCCAGCGTAGGGACAAAACGGGGTGACCAAAGGAAGACAGCTGAGGTTGTGGAGGCCCCTGCTCTCCATGAGGACCGTGATTTCAGGGTGAAGTGCAGGGACAGGCACACGGCCGAAGGAGCTGGTGGCAGTCGGTCCAGGAGAGGAAGCGTGAGGACGCCCCCAGCCTGGCGGGGAAGTGGGTGCCAGGGGTCAGCTGGGAGCCAGGACAGCTGGGACGGACATCTGCGGAAGCTGCGGCAGGCAGGTGTCCGCCCCTTCGGCCCACGACTGAGGCAGATGACGTGCAGAAGGCCGATATTTGAGCACGAGAGGAATTTTCAAAGATCGTTGACAGCTGCTGGTTTGATACTTCTCTCATGTGATTTCCTTTTAATTATACTTACTTTAATGATTTTTATTAAGTAAGGCAGCTGAACTGTACCTGCTCCAAATAATACACAAGGTGCTCTGGGAGGGAGTCCGTCAGTGTAGCGCCACAAGGATGTCATTCGAAAGTCACACGATTGTGCCAGCTGACCTCCAGAACAACACTTGGTGGCAGGCATTACGGGTTCACGGCCGAGGAAACCAGGGCCCACGGAGCAAAAGAAACTTACTCAAGGTCATGCAGCTGGGAAGAGAGGGGCCGTGTTAGGCTGAGACCTAAGCACTCTGTGTCCAGGGTTCGAATTCAGTGGAATTCAACACGTTCTGAACATTCTCACACTCCTGTTTACAATAACCCGGTAGAGAAATGATTGTGAAAGAATAAAGTGAAATTGAGATTTTCGTAGACATTGCTTTCTATAACCCCTCGAATACCTTAACTGTTACTGCTAACCAGCTTTTCCCCCTAGGCTTCGCACGTTAGCAGAGGTGGTTTTCAGCTGTCAGTCCCTGCATTATAAGCCCAGCACCTTCTATGCTCCATTCCCCAGGATGGCTACTTTTCAAATGATGATGACGAAAATTAAATAACTATAACAACCTTCGACAGCCCCATAATTAGAAAGATGTGGCCGTGGCCCTTAGTAACCAAAGCAGAACTATCATCAGCGCAATTGGCTGCTGCTTTACGGGCAGGTTGCTTACAGCCTTGTTGCTCGAGCTGAAGCAAAAGAACACAGAGAATCTTGACACGGCTCTTCCTCCGACAGGTGTGCACTGGATGCCTTTTGTGCCACGCCCTGTTGCAGGCACTGGCCACACCCTTGGCACTCCAGTGCTCAGTGCCTCCTAGTAATTTCACACTCACTCACTCGCCGTTTAGGAGTCTTCCATATCTAGCCCCACCTGGCTGGCGCTCTGCCCTGCACACATGATGCTGGCTCACTTGGCATTGCTCGCTGGCTCCGTGGCCGCCCCTCACAGGCATCATCCCACCGGACGCTCGACGCTCGAACATCCCAGATAGTGAAGGGCCACTCTTTCATCAAGGGTGCACATGTGTAAATCTCTTTTGCATGCAGGACCCTTCCCTGACACCTTGCGGCTCTGGCTGTGGCAAAGCCTCTGGGAAACCAAACTTAGGAAAAACTCCACAAAGCCTGTTCAAACTACTGTAAACCACATGAATTGTTATAAACTCTGAGTAGCTAACAGAAATAAAAGTTAGGTATTGGCAGTTTGGCAAATCGATCAACGAACAAATCAACGAATTTATAAAACTGATTTTTGGCTGATTTGTTTTTACGCAATTGTTTTTTTGTGAATTTCCTTTTTGCAAGCTGGCTTTGCTTCCCCATTCCTAACCTCCCCCAGTGTCCCCATCCCTTTACAAATCTCCCTGCTGCTACTCAACCTAACCAGCCCTCCCCACGTGGGCTGTGTCTGGGAGATCGGTACTCCCCCACCCCCAACCCAGGAAAGCTGCTCCGAGTCTCAGGAGGAAGCATTTTGTTGCAGCGCTAGCTGCCTGGGACACCGACAGTGGCTATGTGACCACAGCCTGGCCCTACGGTTTGACAGCAAGCAGTGTGACACCTCCAACTTTGTTCTGCTTTCTCGGGATTGCTGTGGCTTTCTCTTTTCCTCCTTTTTCTTGCCCGATGGCTGTTGTTCATATAAATTTCAGGATCGTCTGTTCCAGTTCTGTGAAAAATGCCATCGGTATGTTGATAGGGGTTGCACTGAATCTATTGACTGCTTTGGGTAGCACGGACATTTTCACGGTGTTAATTCTTCCTATCCATGAGCACAGTATCTGCTTCCATTGATTTGTATCTTCTTCAATTTCTTTCTTCGATGTCTAACAATTTTCCGAGTACAGGTTTTTTACTTCCTTGGTTAAATTTCTTTCTAAGCATTTTTTTTGATGCGACTGTAAATAGGATTATTTTCTTAATTTCTCTTTCTGATAGTTCATTATTAGTGTATAAAAACGCAACCGATTTCTAAATATTAATTTTGTATCCTGCAACTTTACTGAATTCAGTTACCAGTTCCAGCAGTTTTTGGGTGGACTCTTTAGGGCTCTCTCTCTATAGTATCGTATCATCGGCAAATAAGACAGTTTTACTTATTTCCTTCCGATTCGAATGGCTTCTATTTCTTTTTCTTGTCTGATTGCTGTGGCTCGGACTTCCCCCAAGTCTATGTTTTTTTATTGCTGCATCTCTAGTCCCCGGCCCGCTGCCTGGCACACAGAGGTCTAGTGGCTCTTGCTCCTGCCCTTCCCTAAATGTTTTCTTCCCTGTCCTCATCGGAGCCTATGGAACCCGGGTTCTATGCCCTCGCAGCTCTGTTTCCAGAGCTGATGAAATAATTCAAGCTACGTCGAAACTCAATGCATATTACTATCATGTCATTTTATTAGACACTGTAGGCTGCACAGGCCAAATTCATCCTGCCACGCCCTCTCCAGCTTCTTCCTTGTTAGTAGAGCCCCGATTTTTTTCGGGTGTCCACTGTCTTCCACATAGCAATGTGTTTAGGAGAGCTGATCCTGTGCCCGACTCAGGGGTAAAAGCTGCGGAGTCTCACGGTGGGAAGGCCGAGCTCCATGCCAGTGCTTAGTGTAGGGGCGGGCGAGTCGCCAAGCTCCGGCCAGCAAGCGGGAGGGGAGGCTCCCTGGGGGCGCTCCTGAGAAACAGTCCCTCATTCCTTCAAAGAGCTGCCACTGGGGACCACCACGTCTGTGATTAACGTCACGCTTGTGACCGTGAGGAGGGCTAGCCCAGGTCGTGAGGCAACATCCTGATGTCAGCAGAAGAAAAAGGCAGACTCTGGACCCCTGACCATTGAGCTCTTGTGTCAATCAATCCTGGAAGCTCCTTAACTTGGGACTTCTTGTTGTGTGAGATAATGAACTGTCCGTTAGTTTAAATCAGTTTGAGTCAGGTTTTCTGTTGTACTTTAGCTGTAGGCCACCTGACTGATGCGGTAAGGTACTAGGTATGGCCGTAGAAGATGGAGAGATGAATGTGGAAGAAAACTGATTCCCAGTGGACGTAAAAGCCACTGGGGGATGGCAGAGAAGCACGTTAAAGTCCCGAGAGGGGTTTGAGTGAAGGCCTGGGCCAGGCAGAGCGGGAGCAGACAGGGGCGCGCTGCTGTAATTCAACCACGACACAGTCTTCTTTCCCAAAGCGACAGAGCTTAGCGTGTTCTTCCGACGAGCTAAGGGACAGCGAGACGCCGCGGGCCCTCGAGCTCGTGCGCTGGGAGGCGGCCACCGGTGGGGCGGGTGGAGAGGGGCGGAGGGACTGTCCCAGCCAGGCCACACTCGGCAGACCCCGCCCTACGTGCAAAGCCCTCCCCGACCCCAAACCGAGGTCTTCTCTTCCCGGTTCACCTTCCTCCTTGTGAAGGTAAAGCAGGGAGTGGGAGGGACGCTGGCCTCGGAGCCTAGACCCGCTTCCGACAATGGGCTTTGCTGCCAGGGCACGCGAGGCTCGCGGGGCGCCGTCACGTGGCTCCCCAGCAGCCTGGCCTCACCTGGCGCCTCTGACCCCGCCCAACACCATCACTTCCGCTTTTAGCTAATCTCAGGTGGTGGCAGCTGTGGTCCGGGAAGTTCGACAGGAGGCCTGAGTGCTGAGAGCAGAGAAAATTCATGCTTTGACCAGCTCCCTGGTGGCTCGGCCCTGCGTTGCCATAGCGACTGGGAATGAAGTGGTGCCAGCACATGGCAGACATCGGAGGAAAGAGCCCCATTCTGGCGCTACCACAGAACCAAGACTCACACGCAGCGTAACAGGCGGGGGTCAGCTTGGGCTCTAGAGCCCGTCTAGCTGCACTCGAAGTCTGCCTCCCCCTCGTCCTGGCTGCACTGTCTGGGTCAAGTTACTGAGGCCCCCCCTGTGTGATGGTTTCTCATCTGCACAATGGCTTCAGGAACAGCGGTTACCTTGACGGGTTCTAAGGATGAAACAGGTGAAAAAATGTGGGTACGAGGTTACAAGCGTGGCCGGCGCTGCGTTCAGGAAGGATCGTCGTTAGTTATTGCTGTTCTGGAAAACCGGAACTCTGTAGGACGGGAGAGAGGCGATTATTCTGCGGCATCGAAATGCTCAGGTGAGTGAGGATCTTCACCTTTTAAAACACCGAAAGTCTTCCTTCACTTTGTTTACGAGGATTCCTTTGCAACAGTCGCTGACATCATTCCGTAATCATTGCCTCCACTTCCTCTCCTCATTCACTCAGGCTTTTGTTTCCACTCGGCTGTTCGGCCCGCCCGCTCCTCATCTGGCCACGGTGCCAGAGAAGCAGTTTAGAATTGCGATGACACGTGAAAAAAAAGAGTCGACTAAAGCGAGGACGGTGAGATCGGCAGCACCGGGGGTGTGTTTCATGTCTCCTCCTCGCCCCTTTCTGCTTCCTGTTCTGTCCCACATCTGTCCTGTCGGGATGGACTCTCCATCTGCATATCTGTGAGCTCACCTCTGGATTTCTACACTCTCGCCACCGCCTGGGGCGGAATAGTGTCTGTCGAATGAAGAGATGAAGAACTTTCTTTAAGAATCCGTCGTTACTTATGGAATCCAGCCTGAATTGTTTTATTTTGGTGGCAATGACAAAAGAGGCTCTGGGAAAATGACTGAACCATATCGATCTTCATTCCAGAAGGCAGAAAGGTGCAGAGGACAGGAGATTTGAGAAGGCAGACACATGGCTTTTCCTCCTGAGTCCATCTGCTTCTACATTCTGGAAAAATGACCCTAACGTTCCCTGCCTTTATTTTTGTGTATCATAAAAACAAAAACAAACCAACAAACAAAAAACCCAACTGAGCTTCAGATGGGTCATGACCAAGTAAACAGGGAATCAGAACTGGATTGCTTGGAGACAGAATGAAAGATCTACGGTTTACCTTTTTTCTTTCTCTTAACTATGAAAATCACGGTCAGATAAAACCCATCGCCCTGTCTTCTTCCTAGTGAAGATTTATGAGATTATCCTACAGGTTGCTTGCTGGAGCTCTGCAGAGAGAAATACTAGTTTTATAAACTGATACAATGCCCACGATGCCATACAGAAACGAATTTCAAGACCACCACACCAGGACAGGCCCCAAAGCCACGTAGCCCTGATGAATGAACGGAACCACATTGCAAGGTACTCCAGAGAGCAGGGCAAAAGGAACCGACTGTTTTCCTGAAATATACCAGCAAGAATGCAGACCTTAATTAACGAAGCCCAAGGTTGATTTTTCTTGCTGCCTGTTTCTCCGAGAGACAAAAATAATAAGAAATGAATGAGGTTAAAAGCAAATGAGAACCATACCGGGAAAGCGAAGCATCGTCAAACTTATGGCTGAGCCGGTTGCAAAAGAGCTAAAGTTCTTTAATCATCGCACTGGAGATGTAGCCAAAAAATGCAATTTGAAACACACACACACACACACGCACACACACACGCACATTTCCACACCATACCCTCCTCCTTTTTCACTGCAGATGAATCAAGATGGTGGAGACAGGATATGATGAGAACCATCCCTCCCCTCCACCTACTTTATAAAGGGCTTTGGCAATCGGTAATCTTTGCTGCCGCGGTTTGGGGGATCCATCTATCAATTCTTACCCTTTAAACATTCACTGTACATTGTGCATTGGCCACAAGGAGACCATAAGGAGCTGGGATAGGTAATATATTGGGACTATGCTATGATGGCGACCTATTTAAGATCCAGATTCTTCTAACAGATGATTTTTCTACAAGAAGATGAACCAGTTTGTGCCTAAAAGAAGATCGTTACTACATCTGATGGTGGGGATGGGATGGGAAATGCTGACTTGATCGGAACTAAGATAGACTATTATTAGCTAACAAATTGATGAGACACAGAGAGGTGTTCCTTGTGTCAGAGTTAGCCAGGCGATTCCATACGGAGGCAGAACTGATGGCTAAATATGGTGGTGAGGTATCAGACCGGTTCAGTACACACTTCAGCTCACCCCATTTCACAGTATGTCTGTTTAAGGCTTAACAAATTACTATTTTCTTTGTTGACAAAGAGACAGAAGACACATCTATCTGGCTTTTATGGAATTGGACTGGGTAAGACATGGGCTTTTTAATTAACCCTAATTTAGATGAATATTAAATAAAACTGGTATATTGTAGGAACATATTTACCCAACTCATGATGTTTCCATTTGTTTACGGGAGCTCATTTAGGGCAACTCCTGACCTCATCCTCTCCATTACTCATACCTCCCAGGGGGAGATGAAGTATCTTAACTGACTGACACATCTGGGCATGCTCAGCTCAGCTCTACCTCTTCCTCTTGGAAGCGGGTTGCTCACAGAGAGGATGCATTATATTCTGCTCTTCTAGGGGAGGGGTCTTTTTTCTCACTGGGGTCCAATGTTGGCAGGTCTACTTGGCTAACAGACTGACACATCCTCCAACTTAGCCTCTGCTGGAAACAAAGCGTATTTTGGTCTCCATTTACCAGTGCTTTATTTATTAATTTGTACAGAATGTGCGCAGGAAAGAAGGGTATTATATACTGGGCTCCCTCAGATGCCCCCACGTACGTGGTTTACGTGTCGAGAAATCAGAATAGAGCACTTGAAACTTTTAGTTCTAATCCTGGATCTGTCTGTCTTCTCTTAGATGGTTGAAATTGGGGAAATATACGACCTTTGATTGCTTTAGTTTTCTTGAATGTAAAGCTAGTTCGTAAGATCATTACCCTATAATTATATGTGTAATAGGGTGTCACTCCAAGATTTGTGCTTACAGAAACGCAGCGTACTGTCAAGAGACCTTTTCCAGCCAGAGATTCTTTCAGGGCTCTGTAAAGGCAGATCCTGAGGAATTTCTGTTACTTATATAAGAGTTGGCTGATCGGGTTATAATTTTCTAAGAGAATGGTCTAACTAAACCTTCTGGTTTTCAAGCCTTCATCAAATCTCCTATCTTCTTGGGAAGGGAAGCTGTGGCAAAGGGTTATGGATTATTTGCAAATGGATCCCAGGGCCTTCTGGGAAAATAGAGCCTTAGCTCTCAACCCCGTGTCCCAAGGATCAAAGTTAAGGTGGTCCACTGGTGAAGAACTGGGACCAGGGATGTAATCTATCAGAGCGAGGAGGGCTAGGTTTGAGCGCAGTGTTGTAAGGTTCACGCGGGGAGCTCCTCCAGACACAAGCATCTAGGCACCAGCGTTTGTGCTCTGGAGAATGATGGCTGAACAAGGAAATGAGAGCTCCAAAGAGTTCTAAATTTTGCATGAAGGACCACAGTGACCTGGGCCTGGAGTCGAGAGCAGCTGGCAGCTCATGAAGGGCCGACAGTGACTGTGGTGGGTCCTCAGTTCTCTCAAAGAACGTTACAAACTTCGTTGCAACCGTGTAAGCTCCTGGAACTCTTGGGCGATCTGAGGGTGTGAGTAAGATACGGGGGGAGGATTTAAAAACGAGATTCTGGACTCTGTGATATGACATGTATGAGCACTGAGAAATTAACAGAGGTATAGCCATAAATGTATCCTAAACTGATGACACAGACGATGTCATGCACACATGACGACCGCTCACAGATGGACCCAGCCGGTCGACCTCTGTCACAATCCTCTTCTTCCCTTCATTCTCTTTTTTTTTTTTTTTCTTTCTAATTTTCCAAAGTTGATAGTTACAGTTACTGAGGAAAGGGTCAAGATTCCCACTGGGAAAATGGTCAGTGTGTGGATCAGAGGAATTAGCATCATTCTGTTCCCTCCCCTCCCCAAAATCGGTTTTGGAAGGACCCTTTCTCCCCCACTTCCTACAGTTAGGTGTATGATGACAACCTAACCCCCGAGTCTTCCTTTGGCCAGGACAATGCTTTGGTTTCCTGTCCCTTGTTGAAATGCAGAACCTTTCTTCCTCCAAGGACATGAGCGATCTGACAGGAGACAAGAAGTGCTGGCCGGCCACGTATTTAGGGGGAAGTAGGGAGGGATGTGAGAGCAAAAGCCCTTCTTCTTGCACTGCCCTCCCTTCCCGGGGACATGGGGTCTTCCAGCAACCCTCCCCCAGGCCTCCACCCTGTTCAAAGTCTGCGGTCACATGGGTTAATGAGCAAACCCTTTTAGAGAGCGGAGAAAGACCTTCAGGTCTTTCAGACCTTTTGAGGGTTCTGCCTCTTGAAAGTTTCATAGTCTTATGTGCTCGCCAGGGCACAAGGGCATCTCGGCTTACACTGCCTGCTCATCCCTATTAAAGGAAAGGACGGCTCCGCTGTCCAGCTGACATCTGGTTCTCAGGGGTCAGTGCCTTATGGACGCTTGTAAAGAACAGAGGGAGAGGAATCCAATGGTTTGTGAAAATCAACGGCCTTTTGTGCAGGGAGAAGATGGAGACTGGGGTAATGTGTTGTGAAAAACATGAGCTTTACTTTATATCTGTTACGTAGGTGACGATACAGTCACATGGTTTATAACTCAAAGGTACAAATGGTATCCCGGATAAATTCTTTTGAATCCCAAGAATATGTTTTTTAGAGCCATATAGATACAGACACAAATCCTGGCTTTACCGATAATTAGCAGGTGACCTTGGGCTGGTAACTGACTCTCTCTGGTCTTAGTGAGGATAGTAATACATATACCATAAAGTTGTTATGATTAAATGACACGATATGTATAAAGTACTTGGCATAATGTTGACATTCGATAACTGTAAGTGATATCTAATATAATCGCTATTTGTTTAACAAAACACAGACTCGGGTGGGCAAAAAAGAACAGTACCTCCCTTTATTTTTCCTGTTTCTACCCTTACTTTCTATCTTGAGTCCTTATTTGAATTGAATCAGAAAAGCGAGTGTAATTCTTTTGGGTAAACCCAGGTAACTTAAGTGATTTCCCAGCCATAATGGGTTATAACCGAGTCACAGTCAAGACTCCCTCCTTCATTCTAGCAGGGAGAGGGCTGTCCAGCCACTGTTTGGCTACTGTCACACCTGCCAACACGGCGTTGTGGGCTGGGCACCTGCTTCTCAGCCTTGGTGCTCCTCGGTGCTCTGATGACTTGCTGTTTCAGATGCACCCTGTCCTGTGTGCATCCAGAACTTCATGGGCTGCATGGTTCTGATGTGGTGTTTCCTTGTGCTGGCCTCAAGGCCCTTTGGGCTTAGTCTCTGCCAGATACCTTTAGTGCCTCACTCACGAGCCTTGGGGATTTATTTTCAGATGGCCATCCACACCCCTTCACGGAAACGGAAAACACAGAGCAGCCTCTGGCTCCACTACATTATCCCGCAACCTCTACCCCACTGTTGGTACACACCCATGGGTCACGCCTGCAGTCTCTCCGGACTCATGGGTCAAGGAGCGAGACAAGGTCCTCTCCATGCTCGGATCCCCCACTTCAGAAGGCTCCTTTGTGTGCTCCTATCAGACGCACCCGCATCTGTGTGGATCACAGGAAGCTACTGAGGGTACAAGTAAATGATGTACGTGAGGATATGTGTGTGGGGCTATGTGTCCATGACGACTGCATGTCATCCCATACTCAGTTTGCTATCGCTGCCTACGTGCCTCGCTGGTCTTTGTTCCAGAAGGGAGTGTGCCATCCAGTCACCCTAAAGAGGGGGAGCTTTGTTTGTTCTGAAAGCCGCCTGTGGATTAAGAAGAAGAGCACTGGCCGCGACGTGAGCCCGCCTGGGCGGACTCTGGTCACGGCCGCCGCACGGCGAGGACATCTCGAGCACGGAATCCCCTCGAGCCGAGGTTTTCTCAGTTCAAATCTGGAACAAGGATCATAATTGTACCTTTCTCTCAAAGCTGCTATAAAGATTGTCAGGTGACATTTCTGAAAGTGGCGTAGTGTCTATAAAGTCTATTAAAATCTCAACCATACTTTCCCCAAATCCTCTACCCAGCTAAATTATCTTACTATTGAAGATTGTGCAAACAAAGCGGGAAGAGAACAGTGACCTGTCCTGTCCTCCCAGACACCTGATAAGGTCATAAAGTGATTACAGATGCCAAGACAATAACGAAGCCATAGTACACGGGTCATTCATTTACAAGCAGAATAAGCCTGTGAACTCCTGGTGTTTAAAGCTCTGTTAAACAGATTTCCAATAACAATAGGAGACCTCTAGAGGAACTCAGAGAAACTCAGCTGTGATCTGACATGTGACAAAATAATTTTATATACCTGCCACGGACTTAACTGCATCTTCTTGAATTCCTACCGTGAAGACCTAGCCTCGGATGTGAGGGCATTGGAGACGGGGCCTTTGGGAGATACTTAGGTTAGGATGAAGTCATCGGGGTGGGAATTAGGGCTCTGTGAGAAGAGACGTCAGCGAGGGCGTGTTATCTCTCTCGCTCCCTCTCTCTTAGCCACGTGAGGACACAACGATAGGCCAGCTGCCCAAAAGCCAGGAAGAGAGATCTCACGGGAAACTGATCTCAGAATCTCAGACTCCAGAGCCGTGAGAAAATAAGTTTCTGCTGTTTCAGCCTCCCGGTCTATGGTATTTTGTTATAGCTGAACTGACTCTACCCTTAGAAGTTCTCTCTTTCTCTGTGGTCGGGTCCTTCTCATCCGTCTGAGGCAAGATCTGTCTACAGAGCTTTCTGTCTCCTGCTCTGGAAAGGCGAGCAAAGCTCTACCAACATCTGCAAGCTTTTCATCCCGTCCACCATGGACCCCCAAATCCATCAAACACTCACCACACCTTTATGCTCTTTTAAATTTACCTTCATCCAATACGGTTATTTCTAGAAAGAATGCGGACAAACTTCTGCCAGTTTTCAAATATGCATCTGGTCAAAAGGCATTTTCCTTCCGTTTGCTGCGGGACCCGACCACCTCTCGTATAAATCATCCGTTCTTTGAGAACAGCCGCACTATTATTCTTGTTTTTGAATGATATGCAAACCCGAGACGTGGGGTTTCATTCTAGGGGTTCAGTGGTCATTCTGTCACTTAGTAGTTGTGCGACTTGAGTTTCTACATAACCTCTCTCAGCCACCCAATTTTCTCATCCATGAAGTAGGGAATGTGCCTATGCATAGGGTTGATTCTCGTACACCCACACGTGGAAGGGATTGCTAACATACCCCAAAGAAAATGGAACCCCAGAGGAGCTACGCACCTCAGGACAGACACTCAGAGAAGCTGAGTGTCTGCACCCCCACCAGTGCAGCTGTGAGAGGGAGCGGGGCTGTTCCAGGGCCTAGGAAGCCCAGAGCCTCTGTGGACACAGGCCTGGGCGTGGCAGGAACATAGCTGCTCCCTGAGGAGCACAGGGGAGTCAGGGATGCTCAAGGACCAGCGGATCTTGAGCCAGGGAGGTGAGCGAGAGTTTGGCTTGCAGCCTTGAGCTGGTTCTCCTACAAGGCTTCTCGGGTCGAAGAGGGAGGTGACCTCATATCAGGAGTCTGCACCCCAGAGCTTTGAGGGTCCCCCTCCTGTCCCCCACAGATTCCTGTGTGAGTGTGAGGAGTGTGTGTGTGTGTGTGTGTGTGTGTGTGTGTGTGTGCATGCGTTGGGGTGGTGGTGAGTGCAAACCCAAGGCCTTAGAACAAAATGCAGGGAAAGCATGGCACAAACACCACCAACCACCAAGTCCCAGGGCAGGGGAGGCACCTGAAATGAGGAGCTCCTGGGACACGGAGGCCGGGGGGGGCGGGGTAAGCTCAGGAGTGAGGACGGGAGCGCCCTGCAGCTGCTGAGAGGTCAGCTGGAGCGTGGGACTCGATATGCAGGGTTGGTTCATCCACAGGTCAGGCCCGAAACGTCATCTCCGAAGCCACCCTCACGCTCTTCCTCCCGGGAAATCCCTTCTCATCGGTTTCTTCATAAAGCATCCAGCGCCCTGCACACTGGAGGGTCAAAGCTTTGTTGACACGAGTGGGAAGTCACTGTCTGTGGAACCGGGACAGGGCGGGGGGTCGGGTGGCGGGGGCTGGGGTTCACCTGGAACCTCCACGGAAGAGCTGCTCTGCCTTAAATCACATTCGGAAGAGCAAATAATTCTCAGCATGCGTTTGGCAGGAGCAGGGCACTCATGGGAGCACATTCTCCATCCCATGCGTTCACGTTTCTGACCTTGCCCAGAAAGGTCATTCCCGGGTTACAGTGCATTGGGAGGCAGGAAGGAAATTCTCGGCCCCACCACCAACTCCTTCTGTGGCTCCGGGTCCCTGAGCAAGCTAGCTCCCGACTCTGCTCTCAGCTGCTCCACCTGGGAAATGGGAATAATAAACTCATTCTCGAAAGCATCAAGATGGGGTAGGGATGATACTTTCAAACGATCTGCCACTTAGGCGAGAGAACGCTGCATATTTCGGAGATGTTCCCAGGACGACACTGCTCATACGGCAAAGCCGCCTTCCTCCCTCTGTAACTGACAAAGATTACAGAACTTGAACGGGGCAGCTCATTGTGCTGATGTCTGAAAGGGTGAGGTCACTCCCAGCTAACATCAGGGAGGGGTAAGCACTAGCGGAATCAGTGGCTTTAGAAGGAGGCAGTAAAACGCCCAATAAAATAGTTCACTAAACCCTAGTCTTGGCTCTGGCTTGAATGCCCAATCCCGGGCCTTAATGTCCGCCGGGAAGTTTTGGTGTTACATCGGGCACCAGCACCCCCTCAGGGTCCAGCAGGCCTTACGGAACTCTGTGACGCATGCCCAAGCCCGCTCCTCCTCACCGTGCAGGCAAAGTGCCCACTGTGTGCCCTTCCGGGCAGCACAGAGCTCGGCCGAGCTGGAGGCTGCACATCACGCAGTTTCTGTGACGCCTAGCTAAGGGCCTGGGACACCGTGGGAACTCGGCAAGATCCACTGAGTGAGTGAACGGATGAACGGATGGACGTGCCTGCCCTGAGCCGCCGAAGGTCGTGGCAGCGCCCCTTACTCTCCTCCGAGAGAAGACGCGGCTGAGCGCGTACTAGAGGGGCATCTGCAGCAGGACGGGGCGCCAGTGATAACACTCACACTTACTCAGCACCCACCGAAGGTGCCAGGCACGATTACAAGCATTTTACGCTTTAGCTCATTTACTATTCACGACAATCCTGTAATAGTCTCTAATTGTTATTCCCACTTTGTAGATGAGGTCGATGAGGCTCAAAGAAATCTGTCATCTGCCTAATAGTTAGGGTGCGGGGGTTCGGGGGGGTGTCTGACTACAGACAGTGTTGCTCTGGAACCCCTCTTGACCCCCTCAGTTACAGCGCACACTGACCTGGAGCTCCCATGGGAGCAGACCCCCCCCGGAGAAGGCGCGACCCTCTGCACCACGTCGCTGTCCTCTCTGACCGGAACGGAGTGCTACCGCTCAGCTTCATGACACTCCAGGGTACATGAGGCCTGGTGTCTGCTTTCTAACGGCGACACTGTGGTGCAGAACAATCAGCGTCTCGCTTGTTGTCACCAGGGTCACCGTGGCAGAGCAGTGATCGGAAAGTGAGCCTGGGGCCTCTGCCATGCAGCTCGGTTCTCTGCAGTGCAGCCGCCAGGCCCAAGGGGGCCCACCAAGGTCGGTTCCCGGCCCCGCCCAAGGCCAGAACTGAAAAGGACTTTAAAGAATATTTAATCCAACACCCTTCATTTTGCAAAGGTAGAAACAGGCGGCTCGCTCAAGGGCCCAAACTACCTGGGGGCGGTGAAGACAGTGAAGCCAGGTCTCCGGCCAGGGCATGTGCTTTGGCTGCTCTGCCATGCCGTGCTGGGCCGCGGCAATGGCCTGGACCAAGACCCCCTCCCCCTCCTTAGAGCCTCCCTGGCTGTAAGGAGACCCTGCAGGTCTGGGGGCAAATCAGCTCCCTGCGCCATGGCGGCTGTCGGGGCACGGGAAGCGAGCCCTGCCACGCGGGGCCAGGCGCCCAGCCTTAGCGAGTCTCCCTGGGCCTATGTATAAAAACGATCCTCAGTGAGCCATCCGTCCTGACCATCCCCCGCCCACTCCTCACCCGAAACTTAATTAATCATGTTTGCATCTGGATCCAGACAAGACAATAGCAGGGATGTGTTTTTGGTTAGGAACTGAAGCTGCATTCGCAAAGGAATGTTGATTAGTTAGTGGTCGGTATCATTTTTCATGCCTTTTTAAGTTACAAAAAATTTTAATATCAAAGCATTTCTTCCCGCACCGCACAGATCTATTTCTCATGAGTGCATTCTGCTGGCATAATTTTCTTTTCCTTCCTGTGGGCTCTGTTTATGAGATGATCCATCAGGTTGTCTCAGAGTCTCCGTCCAGCCCTTCGGCAATCAGAAGCGTCCCAGGTGAGCCGTGAGCAACAGCCTACAGCCTCTGTCCGCGGACTGGGAAGGAGAAAGGCAGGCCTGGGTCAGGGTCAATCAGGGAGACAACGGTCAGCCACTGCACGGACAGCAAGCTCTCCCTGGAGCATGCAGGCCAGACCGAGCCCCCACTGTAACTGCCGCTGCTCTTCAGACCGGGATGAACCCCTCAAGGGAAGAAAACGTTCAAAAGCTACTCTAGACCCATAGGTCTTGAAGTCAATCTGAATACTTCAATTCAATCTTCGATTCTGCACCAGGAAAATATCCTCAATCCGGGGAAAATCTCCCAACACGGGAAGAACGTCTTAATGTGTACAACATGCCTGTGGTCAGAACCTGTCATGTCACGGCAGTAAGTTGTGTTGGAAGTAAGTGGTAGGGCTGGACATCTGTCTGCCCCACCAGCCCTCAAGCTGGACTCCCCTTTCGGACCAAGGGGTCAGGGAAGACATGCAGCACCTCTTCCTGTGGTTCAGGGGCCTCGTCCGCTTAGCTCCAAACCCGGCTTAGGCCTCGGCAGTGTCATGGCGATGGACTAACTAGTGCGGGCAGCAAGAACGAGATGCTCTAAGATGCTCCATGCATCCACGGTAGACCCTCCACCCATCTTAGAAGCCATCAGCATCATGTGGCCACTGATCCCCCAAATGCCACCGGCCTCCGGGGATGAGAGAGGGCTGATTACAGGAGGATCACTGTGGGAAATCTGGGGGTTCAGTTTGTATTTGGGGCACCTTGGTCTCAAAACACTTTGTGTCTGCTATTTGAACTGACCCAACAAATGACTCTATTACTATTGACTTTGGCAAAGGAGGTTGATCGTGGGATAGGATGTCGAAGCTGGTGACTGATCAAAGGTACTCGGGGACAACTAAACAGCAGAGACACGCTCCCAGATATCAACCAGTTAATTAAATCGTTATTCACTCAGAAAATAAGGTGCCAGCGCAGGGCAGGCTTTGTGCTACAGGTGGACTGCTCAGGTCCCATTCACCTCTGGTCTTCCCTTGGGGGCTGGGCCAGATTTGGTCTCATTCTTTGTCCCTCTGCCCCCAAGCCCTTTCCTAAAATATGACCTTGGGGTGAGACACAGACTAGGGTGGATGTTTAGTTGTAGCTAGCCTCGGCTACAAGGAAAAAGTTTTCACATATCCATTTTTATACTCAGAGACACAGGTTCAGGGACCTGCAGACAATAGCCCTTGGGCCAAATCTGGCCTGCTGCCCGTTTTGGTAGAGTTTTATTGGAACAATGCCACGTACCCATTTGCTGCCCCAACAGAGCCGAGTAGCTGAGACAGAGATTCTATGGCCCACAAACCCTAAAATATTTACAATGCGGCCCTTTACAGAAAATGTTTGCCCTGCTATAAAAGATTTGCCTTTTCCACGTAGAAAATCAATGGTCGAATAGGAAATATACTCAGATTTCCTGATTTCTTCTCCAAGACCCAAACCACAGAATGCCCTCCTCCTTAGAAAGTTCTTTTGTTTCGTCTTTAATATTTTTAATCTTTGTGATTCCTGCCCCCTGGTGGAAAATGTCTAAAATATCAAGTGATAGAAAGCAAAGAACAATAAATGTCTTGAAATCTTTGGCCCAAGGATAGTGTTTAGAAACCAGGAGAAGACGGCAGACTTCATGGGGCCTGGTCTGCATTCGGAACTGTGACCCTCCTCAGGGAAGACCCTGGGGGTAGGCTGGCATTGACTTCTAGATGGCCATGCGTGAGCACACAAACCTCGGGGACTCACGCTCATTTCTTTAAAAGTATTTCTCTCTCTCTCTCCTTCCCCCTCTTCTCCTCCCAAAACACACACAGACAGAGGTGTGTAAAGCATGCACAAACAACAAACATTTCGGATACTGTGATCATCTAAAAGTGTACGTAAGTTTCAAAGTATCCGAGAATTTGCCAGAACCAGTGAGCCTTGGCTCCTTCTGGACCCCTGTCTTTTCGGACTGTACATGCCACAGTCCGGGACGGATGGGCTGGACGATGGCGAGGAGGTTGCTGTGTTTATGTAACTCATGAAAGTCAAGAACATGCACCATTCAAATCTTCTGGTACATTTTCCAAACTGACAGTGGGGTCTGCAGTGGCGTGAAGGGACCCTGACACCTGCCTCAGCTCCGGTTCAGCTCAGCACCGCAGCACAGGTTGCACCGGGGGACGGTGCTTGCCGACGTGACAGCCTGTGGGCAGAGCGGCCTGCTGGGGACCCGGGAGGAACACACCTCTGGTCTTGCGTTGGAGGCTGTCTTAACAGAAGCCCTGTTACATATACCAATCCATGGGCCACAGTGGGTGACAGGGCAATTAGAGAACAGCCACGCTTGTCCTTCCTGCACATTTTCTAGCCGCTTCCTAGTAACGTCCTCCTTCAGAGCCGGATTGGAACTTCATTTCCTAAATAAATCATCGCCCCACCCCGTTCGGTGTGCATTATCACCATTCCCATTTTACAGACGAGGGAGGGAGCAGACTGACCTGGGGATTCACTAACTTTCTTAAGACGCCCTCTAAGGGGTAGTAGGTCCAGAACGCCCTGTCCGTGGGACTCCGGCTTGAGGTCCAGCCAGCCCTGCACGGTCCCCAGGGCCGGATGTGACTGCGGGAGATCCCGACTGGTGTAAGCACCAGAGTGTTCCCCATGGCTGCCACCAGCCGTCATCCGGCCTCGGGCTCAGGGACAATGCAGGCATCCGGACCGCGGGGAAGGTGGCTGGGGACCCCCTCGCCCAACGTGGGCTGCCAGCCACGGGCGCGAAGGCGCTGGCAAGAGCCCAGACAGGATCCCCCGCAAGAAATATATCGCGTGCTGACACTTTTACGACCCGGGCCCACTTACGAAACACAGGCCGGCGCACAGCCCGCTCCCCCTGCCCAGCTTGCGCTCACGTGCTCGCCCGCGGCTGCCACTGGCAGTCAGGGAAGCCCATATATTTCCCTCCTCCGAGAGGCCTAGTGGTTCTCGTCAGGTGCGGAAAGCCAATAAATCACCAGCGAAGTCTCCGCGCATCTATCAGTCAGGAGGCCTGTCATCCTCCCGGCCGCCATCCCATCCCCAGGAAAGCTGCCAGCAGCGAGCGGGGCGTGGGGCGCGGGGCGGGGCGGGGCGCGCGGCCGCAACACCTGGCGGAGCGGGCGGGGGCGCCCGAATGTTCGCAGCTCCGCGGGGCCCCGAGATTTACACCGGCCCCTCCCGCTCGCGCTTCCTTGTGCTTTGAAGTCCTGTGGCTCTGGCCGGGGTGCGGGGTGGGGGTGGGGAAGCCAGGCCTCCGGCCTGCGGGTTTTAATATTCGCATCACGTCCTCACTGCAGCTACTTTGGGGGGTTTTGAAAGCTGTGCAGGAAATTCTGGGCGACTTCCCCGCAGCACGAGGGGAGGCGGCGACTTCACACCGCACTGTCCCGTCTTGACATCCACACCTGGCCAGGTGCGGCTTGGCAGGAAACACACCGAGACGGGAGTGGGGGACTTGGGTGCCGGTCCCTGTGGGCAGAGGGACCTGTTGGGTTAAGACGCCTTCCCATGCTCAGCCTCTCCCAGAAAGCGGCTCGTGGCTGTGGCGCCTGACGGACCTTGATTCAAATGTCACCTCTGCCCCTCCCGTCCTCTGGGCTTCAGTCAATTTACTGTTGCGCTGTGCTCTTCTCTCACGTGCGGAACACCTGGGAACACAACCCCCCGCGGCGGGAAGTTAAACGAGGCCACACGAGCAAATTGCTTCTGACGGTACCACAGGCAGCAAAAGCACGAAGCGATGGTCGTTGCGTTTTCATTATTTCCCTCATCTACAGAACGTTGGTTTTGTTCTAGACGCCTTCAAGGCCACCTCTAGCACTGCGTCTGGACCCCATGCTGCAGCTTGAATCAAGCAGAGAGCCCTGGCGCTGACCACGCCCCCCCAGCCAGGCGGCCGGCTCAGGCACCTGGACCCCCGATTCTCATGCTCCAGGGGAGGATCCGAGGGCCCTGGGTCCGGGAAGTCCCGGAGCTTCGGACGAGTGCCGTCCCTCAGGGGCACTGCGTCCCATCGCATCTGTGTGAGGGGTGCACAGGGGCCTGGACGGGAGACCTGGGCCACGGCTGAGAGCCTAGGCTGCCAGGGTGCCAGGGCTCTGTCTTCGTCCTATGGCAGCTGTGTACAGCAGACCGGATGGAGCCCAGTGGCCTTTCCCCTCTCAGGGCCACGCCAAACTGTTCAGGTGGCATATTTACCACGTGGAGAGGGCAAAGCAGGAAGTTCCCTTACTGGGCTCCATTTCCCTTTCTAATCTCTCAGTCAACAGTTTCTGATCACTTCCCATGGGAAAGCCACCAAGACCTGTCATATAACTGCTCTGGGCCTCGGCTTTTTAAATTGCGAAATGAGGGGACAGGAATCCCAGTGTTTTTCAATAGACAGCTGCTGGCATCTGGGACCAGGACTGTCTGTATGTTGGAGAATGTCGAGCACCTGGAGCCCTGGATGTTAGATGCCAGCAGAACCTCCGAGCACTGGGACAATCGGAAATGTCCTTGAACTTCCAAACACCCTGGGCTGGGAACCGCTGGGAGATTCCATTTCCCTTCTACTCCTAATATGTATCGGTTTAGGATTCCTGGTCCAGGTACTAACCAATCGCCTGCTGTGACTCACGCCAAGCTGATTGTTTCTTTCTTTTTTTTTTTTTAATCTGTATCATGGGAACAATGAAAGTTGTCTTGTACTGTCTCTGTTTCAAAGCTATGGTAAGGATATAATTTTAAAAAGCGGATGTGAAAACTTGAAAGTGGTCCCTGAAGGTAATAATAGTACCTTATAATAGGCTCTAGGCATTGTACGTATATCCATTTAATTCTAAAAGGATTCTGCGAGGTAGGTTTGACTATTTTCATCCTACATATGAAGAAAAGAGATGAAAAGGCTAAGTGATAATGACCAAGGCCATCAGCTGTTAGTTGAACTCTGATTGAACACAAAACCCCTGCAGTAAAAAACGTCCTCTACTTCCTGCTCATGGGGGTCCGAGGGGGCTTGTCCCCAGATCGGCACATTCTGTACCATGAGCAGTGACACAGATCATAGTAATCCACATGCATTATAGAAATATTACACAATTCCACAGGAATAAAGGAAAAATGTTCCAATCTTCCAATCTTCCCCGGTTATTTCTCCACTCAAAATTTGTGCCCAGGTTCTCATTTTTAAGACAATAAGATTCAAACTCCAAGGCCAGACAGTCAGGCCCCCAGTTAGCCAGGCCCCACCCGTGCTCTTTGTCTGGGCCTTTGCGAAGCTTTTCCTGTTTCTTCCTAAAGTGGCTTCTTCTACTGCATACTAGCAAACTCCTATCTGTACTTCAGAACACGGTTTCTGTGTTACTTCCTGGACCTTCGCGTCCCAAGACACTTAGAAATAGTCTCCTTACTGCTCCTAGAGTCACCTGTGCTTTCACAGTCCTTGTAAATACCTTTCTTATGGATTTTTAAAAGACAGTGTGTTGAAACTATTTACACATATTTCATCCCCTCTAAACCGTGAGGCCCTTAAGAATAGAGAGCACATATCTCTGAAGCCTAGTAAAATGCCTGACACGATCAGGAGCTCAACAGGATACTTGTTTTTTTAACTTTCATTTATTTTTATTATTAAATTTATGGGGGTGGTATTGGTTAATAACGTTCTATAAGTTTATCATTAAATTCATCAGTGAAGCCCTTTCCCACATGCTTCATGCATTCCATCGATGGCCTCATACAGCTGTTCTATCAATTAAACACTGATTTAAATGCCGTTATTACTTAGCGCTTGCGAAGCCAAATAGATTAGAAATGTAATCCTCCACAGTGGCTGTTTCAGGGCTCGGCATCAACGTTTGTTGAATGACTGAATAACCTTCCTACAGACCTAGTAGAGGATGCAGCTCACGGCAGATGGTTAAAGGTCCCAGTTAGGGATTCAGGGGCTTGGGTTCTCGTCCCTGTTTTTCCAAGCTGTGCAGGTTATCATGGCTCACTGGGTCTTACTGTCCTTGCCTATAAAATATACAGGTGGGTCCAGGTGATCTCTTGGACTTCTTCATTTTTAAAAGGCAGCGAACTTTTCAGTAATCTTATCTGTGGTGGCTTGAACATGCTAGTGACGGTGCCCAACGTTCATTGACTAAGTGCCGTAAGTGAGTGCTCTCGCTGGATCCCCCAAAACCCGACCGAATGACTACGATTATCCACGCTGTTGTAAAAGCGACAGCATTAAAGCACATAGAAATTAAATGCCTTTCTCAAGCTTACTTAATTAAGCTGTATAAGTGACACAGCCGGGTCTGAGCTCGGTAAATCTGTTTCTAAATCTGGGTTCTCGAACAGATTATCTCTAAAGTCCCATTTCATTGGACATTCCCCAAGTCCCTAAACTCATGGATACACAAGTGCAAGTTGCCGGCCTCCACGATGCTGTGTGAGGCGCCTGCCCGGGGCGTCCAGGTCCCGTCCTGCTGCCGACGGGCCGCACAGGTTCCGTTCACATGGCAGAGTGGGAGGCACTTGGATTTGGGAGTCACAACGCTTGCAAATGAATGCCGGCCCCACGGTTTGGCAGCTGCGGGGGACCCAGGCCCCCAAACTCTGTGAGTCGCGATGTTCTCCTCTCCAGCGTGGAAACCACCATCGGCATGCCTCTCGCCCGACCCCGCGGCACTGTTCCGAGGATCAAAAGCGTGAGTGTGGGAGAGTGCTTTGTAAATTTCAAGTGCCATACAAATATGAGTTGTTATTATTTCCAGCTGGGCTTGTCTGGGACTACTTCAATGAGGGCGTTATAAATGATTGATAAGACTTTATGTGGTATTTGTGCTTTAAGGGGGAACAAGTCTTAAGTCAAATGACTGACTCTCTGGTATGGAATGTTGGTTGCAGCATCATAGCCAGAGGGATTTGGGCAAGTGAATGGGGATTGGGCCCAAATCCAAAATACCAGTCGGCTTAACTTAGATTCCAAGGTTAGGAATTTCTATTAAATATTGATTATCATTTAGTTATTCATTGAACAAGCCAAAGAAAGTCAGTACTAATATTAGCAAATATTTATTTGAATGCTTACCTCGTATCAGGCATTGTTCTAAATATTTTACAGGTATGGAAATTTAATCCTTAAAACAATCCAATGAGAGGGTTATCTGTATGGGGAATAGGACTGTCCTCATTTCCTAAATGAGGAAAATAGGCTCGGAGAAGTTAAAAAGCTTTCCTAGGGTCGCACGGCTAATACGTGGTAGAGCTTGGGTTTGAAATCATTCTGACTCCAGAGCCAGAAGGAACATGGAAGGGTTAGCAGGAAGGAGGGAAAAGGAAAGGGAAGAGGAAGGAGAAAGTCTATATACCAAGTACTCCTCAGGCGTCTTATTCTGAGATCCGGGGAAGGCAGAGATCCAGAAGCAAATAATGTGCCAAGCATGTCCGGAGGAAGGAAGTCAGAGATCCTCGGGTCTCTCCTGGCCGTCAGGCAGAGCACACTCATCCGCCTCTGTGGACTACAAGGAAGCCACTCCCGCTGTGATGAAAACGTAAGCCCGGGCCGTAGAGATACAGAGGAGGGTGAAGAGGGCCGGAAAGGTCTAGGCGAGTCCTCGGGAAGTCACAGCATCCAGCCGGGCAGAGGTGGGGAAGGGAGCAGGAAACCACATGCTGTGCGTGGGGCTGCAAGTGATTGGGTAGAGTTCCAATGCGAAAGGCAGTGAGCGGTAAGACAGGAGGCTCGGGGGGCGAGAGGCATGAGTCAGGTGGATCACGTGTGCCAAGAAGCCTCCCTGACAAGACGGGAAGCCTGGGCTTTATTTTGTAGGTGACAGAGAGCCACCGGGGGCTTTAAGCAGAGTTAGATTTTTAATTTAGATATTGACTCTGACTAGAGCAGGGAGGGTGGGTTTGGTGGGTAGCGGGCAGGGCAGGTGATGGGAAGACTGGTCACTACTCCAAGCAAGAGATTATGAGCACTGTAATGAGGGGAGTCACTCTAGAGCTGATGAAGATATGTAGGTGGTATCTTTAGAAGCAGTGAGCAGCTGGATTGAGTGAGGCAGGGTGGCTAGCGCGGGGCAATGTCTCCTGATTCAATGACTAGACAGACTGGAGTGCTACTAGCAGAGGTTCGGGACGCTGGATGAGGGGCGATTCTGAGGGACGATCTGGCCAGCAGCAGACTGGAAGAAAGCGAAACTCGGAGACACAGTCAAGGCTACAGATATTTGATTGGTTAAAAACTAATCTATTAACTGTGGCTGTCAATGTTAGGCTAGATGTCAGACTTGGCAGTCAGGCTGGGATAGGGTATGTCGCAGTAATAAGCAGTTCCCAGATCTCAGCGGTATAAGACAAAAACAAAGTGTATTTCTCACTCATACTACATGTCAAATACGTCTTATTCAGGGCTCTGTTCCACATCATCATCTAGGGACCTAAGGTGACAAGACTACGTCCTCTTGTAACTTCGGCTTCTAGAACATGAATCCACGTCAGTCCCCTGGACAAGAGAAGAGAGACTAAAGGATCACACGTGGGCATTTTACCCCTCAGCTGCAGGTGACACACATCGCATCTGCTCACATGTCATTTGCCAGGGTTGCCACCTCGCTGCACGGGCTGGACAATGTAGCGGAGCGAATGTCATTTGTGGTGAGTGTTACTGTCTCGGCTACAGAAGGCATCAGAGTATTCGAGCTGCTAAATCCAAGAGAAGGCTGGGATCAGCTAAGGAAGAAGAGCCCACAGAGCGAAAAGAGAGTGGCCAAGGACAAAACCTTATAGAACTGACAGGTGAAAGAGAGGAGCCCAAGGAACAGACGGATAAGCGGCATTCAAAACGAGGTAAGAACCGAGGAGGCACACAGGTCTGTAAAGAGTCCAGGGATAAACACAGTCCCTACAGCATTTGGCAATCGAGAGGGGCTGGAGAACATTTCAATAGCTGTGTTTCTATGGAGTGAACATTTAACCAGATTTTTGTCATAGAGCCGCATGGCACAGGGCTCTGTTCCTGAGGCCGTAGCCCCGAGACCGATTCTAAAAGTGATGGCAACTCAGCCGGGGATCCATCTTTATCTCACAATACCATTTAAAATGCTTAGGTACAGACCACGATAACGGAAATGGACCTTAAGCCGTGTAAACTGTCAGATGAAGAGGGATGTTGACCTAATTAACATCCCCGTGTCCTGGCACTATCCAAACTCGACAAGTTTATCCGAGGTGGAGTTGCTGCTAACTCACGATAGTCCTTGGACCGAGCTGGGAACTCACATTTGCGGTTTTCCTGTGGCCCCAGGAGAAAAGGGCGTCATTACTTCCTTTTTGGTTTTTCACTTGAGAAAACTGACCTAAAACTGAATAGTTGGTGATATTATGACTCTACAGCTGTTGAGCACTTGGCACTTGGGGACAGAAGAACGTGGAAGAGATGTTTGTGGAGCACCTGTTACATGCCAGGCGATTCGCATACACGAGTTCCCTCAATCTTCACAACCGCTTGGTAAAAAAGAGGTCTCTTTTATCCTCGCTCTATACAAGTGGCAAAGTGCAATCGAAGGCTCCAGTTCGCAGGCTCCTGGGGCTCCGTGTCATTTGCTGTCACCTACGCAGACTCTGGACGTGGGCCTCCACTTCTGCTCCTCGGAGGATGGCTGTGCACATCTCAGTTCCCATCAACCCAAAGCCACAAGAAGGCAGATGAAAGGCGTCGGGGAGCCGCGGACTACCGCCATGCCTGCAGACGGACTGGCTTCCAGCTTTCAGCCACATGCGCCAAGGGGCCGCTTCCATCTGCCGACCTGTCAGGCTGCCCCGCTCTCTTGGGCTTCTTTCCTCCCTCCTTGGAGTTTCTTCAATAAAACATTTCACTCCCTTGAAAAGCATCTCCCCTGAGTGGTGTGGGGAGGGCCCGGTCTGGTTCCATTTAGCTCTCTGGGGATGAGGGAGGGGGAGGCGCCCTCCCTCCACATGATTTTCCCAGCAAGTGGTATCTCTGTTCCCTCTCCCTCAAAACCTATGAAAACACAAATTCCGGTTTACCTGGCCTCCCAACTCACAGGCCTCCTGGAGCCCATGCCCTGAAGTCTGCCTCACGCTGTGTCTCCTGGATCCAGGAAGATGCGAGAAGGGAGAGACTGAGTGTGAAGCCACCCCCTGGCCACGCCTCGAACTTCGCCTTTCTTAGTAGTGGCTTGAGGGAGGAGAGGGGCCCTGGCTTTGCTTGCCAGCCGGCTGCTGTCACCTCCCCCACAGAACACTTGAAAAAGCCGATTCAAGGGACCAGACCAATGACCACACTGGCAGTTTTTAAATCCGGTCGTTCTGAAGTGCAGCCAGGCTGAGGACCCCTGGAAGGCCATCCAGACCAGGTCTTCACCCCCGCAGATGGTTTCAGACCCCAACGGTGGGATCTGAAAAATGTTCCCTCCTAAACCATCGATACCCTAAGAAATGTGTTTCTAAAGTTAAGATTTCAGGCACATGTACAGATCGGGGGAAGGGGTGCATATTTTATCAAAGTCGTCACCCTCCCTAGTACCCCTCATGTTACGCTGCCTGCTTACGGTGACCAGCGTGGGCGCTGGGGACAGCTCAGCTCTAGCTCCACCCCTTACTACTGTGTGACCTGGGCCAGCTATTTAAAAATGTCTCTAAACTGCAGTCTTCATATCCATAAAATGGGGACAATAAGCACACTTACTAGATAAGGTTATCGTGAGGAATAAACGAAACAATCCAGGGCCTCCTACGAAGTTAGAATTATGTTAAAGACGACTGTATTATTGCTGCGATTATTATCACCACTGGTCTTTTTATAACTCCCTGGATCCGCCACGAGAGAGCTAGCGCATTCTCATCCGGACTCCAGGCCTGAAGCCCTCCTCTGTGAGCTGTGCGAGTCATGGGCTTGGTGCCCGGGAACCTTTCCAATTCCAGTTTTGGCTCCAGAATTTGTTACTGGTCTGTGATCCATCATGACCACCATCCTCGCCAGAACGCCCAGCACAACCCTCACACTCTACCTGACAAAGCTAACACGTGATCTTGCTCCCTAACCTGTCCGCACATCACTCTCTCTAGGAATGGCACCTGCATCAACCATCTACTCAAATGCTCAAGCTAAAAACCTGCGAGTCATTTTAGACACCTAATTTTTGTTCCCTGCCCACCACCACTACCAAAAAACCAACCATCCAACCAAGCAACCAAGCAACCAACCAACAAAAAACCCATAAACAATCACCTACTAGGTCCGGCCAATTCTAATTCTTAAATCAATCTTATATGCATCCCCTCTGCTGCTCACACTTCTGGACTATTTTAACAGTCTCTTACCGTCTCTAATACTAATTCTTCATTCTCCGGCCTCACATACCATGTTACCACTAGGGAGACACAAATGTCATCACGCTCTTCCCTTGCTCAAAACTCTCCAGTGGTCTGCTATCATCCATCAGGTTGAATACAATGCAGACACCTACAGGCAACACAAATTCATGGTATGGATTGTTGGTAAAAAATCAAAACCAAAAAAAAAAATGCACTCAGCTGTTTGCACTGTGACCTGACTAGTTATGTTGCTTTTTAAAACTGTGCGAGCCAAACAAAACATCTCTTAGCTGTGACGCCCTCAGGCCACCAGTCTGAATCACTCCTGGTCTACTGTATAAACTCTGATTTCTTTGGTACGTCCCGCAAGGCCTTTCCTGATGTGGATCTGGTTACCTCTCCGACCTGGTCCCAACTCCTCTCCCCTGCACTTCGCGCATGAGTAACCCCGAATCACTCGTATTCCCTGCTCTTATGCCTCGTGTTTTTGCTCATGCTGTGCCCTCTGCATAGAATGTTCTTCTTCTTGATTCTCGGGGCAAATACAGTTTATATTTGCCAGTCCAGTTCAAAGGTGACCTCGTTCCCTCCAATTAACAGCGTTCCCCCTCCTACTCCTAATCTAACAATGACCATGGTGCACTGACAGTGCTTATTTGCATATCTCTTTCCTCCACCAGTCTCGTAAACTCCTTAAGTCGGGGCTGTCTCCAGCTCTTAGCATGGAGTCTAATCGGTACACAAACGGACGAAGGCATGAGCTAACATTTCCTGTGCTTCCTGAATCCCAGGCACTGACCTAAGCTTTCCTACATAGGTTATCTTTCGATCCCTCTAGCGAGTACACCAAAAACGAGAGAAGAGAGGCAAGCCCAGAGCGGGTCCCTGGGTAACACGTGCACCGGCTGGTCCCAGGGCATCCGGGATGCTCCACGGTGACCCATGACTCCCGCTCTCCTACTACACCGAAATTAGCTTTTCAGTTCCCTACAAGACTGAGAAGTTTTTGAGGACAGTAGTGTAGTTTCTGCCTCAGAATTCTCAGCACCTGACATCACGCCTGGCACACAGTGAAAATGTCAGATGAATGAATGGAAATTCTCACAGATCTCTTACCATACGACTTTGGGAAGCTCTGAAATCCTGCTACGGGCCTCTAGGAGGCTCGGTGGTTTCTCTGACTTTTTCCTTCAGCAGTGTGCTGGTATCTTAGATACATTATATATTAATGACTACATGCTGTATCTGAGAGAAAGGGAAAAAGGAAAGATGGAAGAGAGAAAACTAATGAAAAAGAGGGAAACAAAGTGATAAATAGATGGATAAGGATATCAAAAAACACCTGCAGTTATTACCACATGCTTTGAACATAAATCTTCAACACATTTCATCTGCCGCACTAAAAAATATTCCTGCAATTAAGCTACATGGCCACGAGGTGACAGTAAAGTAATAACACGTCTCCTCAAGATTTAGCAAAGCCTGGAGTTCCAAGCTACAGCTTTAAACTATTTTACATGGCTGGAAAACAAACTTTATTAAAACAGATAACATTAAGGAAACGGAATAAGAATCAAAACACATACTTTTCAAGGAAAACATGAAAGCATCCAAATTCTTCAAATATCAATGTATTTCTTGACTATCGTACAATAGCTAAAATTCCTATCCCGAATTTCAACTGTTACAGTTCTTTCGACAATTTCTAAGATCAAATAGAGATACTAAGCAGTTCACTCACCTGCTCAAACTCTTATAGGTTCCCTTCCTCCCACTTACCATCCCTGGCCTCCAGACCCCACCCCGCACTACACAGCTTTTCTCGTTCTCACTGCTAGGTCAGACTCGAGAAGCAGTTGACTCTGGGACCGCACTAGTCCCCGAGGGTCTGAATCTTCTCTATTCCTTCTCGTTCCTGCCTGCGAACAAGCCCGTGCCTCTCTGAACGCACCTCTTTCTCATCGCGTCTTGCTGGACACAGCCAACCGGAACCAGTGGACGCTACGGTGCTGTTCCCCGACCTCTTCTCGTAGATCCGTAAGTTCACGACACGCCTCCAAAATGACCGACGGCGACAGTTATTCAAGTGCTTTCCCACTAAGTAGCACAGGTCGTCAGCTTTCCAGCCTCTAGGATCAGTGTTGTCACCAACTACCTACCACCCGGCCTACAAGCCAACGTCACATATTTCTGGGGTCACAGTGGGGTGGTTTTTGGGTTGTTGTTACAATAGCACCCTGCTTCCAGGTTCAGTGTCTGTATCAGTCAGAACAGTGTAGGCGAGGCTTTGGTAAACAACCCTAGAATTTTAGTGGTTCCAAACAACAAAGGCTTAGTGGTTACCCACCCTGTGTGTTCAACACAGACTGGCAGGCGAGCTCTGCTCATAGTAACCCCACCGGAACCCAGTCAGGGGGGTTCTGTCACCACATTCCCAACACGGGAGGGTCTCACACTGGCAAGTAAAGGCTCCAGCCCGGAAGTAACTCGTCACTTCCCCCTACAGCTCAGGGCCCAGAACTAGGCATCGGGCCAAATTACGTTCCAAGAGTCATATTCTTAATTCGTTTCGTGGTTTTTGTTTTGTGTTTTTCCTTACCTCTATATACACTGAGCAGGTCGGTCATTGGTCATAATGTCTGCCATGCTACAAAGCTTCTCTATGTACTTCAGTTCATCTGCTTGCAAATAAAGCAAGGTGACGTGACCTCATTTGTAGTCTGGAGAGATTATGTCTGACTTTAAGTGAGGAGGAGGCCCGGGAGGCATGAAGGAAGTGAGTCACGAGGGCCAGCTAGTACGCTGGTGTAGTCGTCCAGAAGAGATGATAATGTCTCTGGATTCGAAGACTGGTCAAGACACAGACAGTTAACAGACCAGGAAAAGTGCTAACGCATAAAACAAACACAACTGTGGGTTGACAGAGATGCTTACATTTTTCAGCAACGGTGTGGAGAGCAGACTCTGATTATCACTCAGGCTAAAACTGAAATACTGACCCAGGAAAAAAGCAGTTTGAGATATCTCTAAGACCAAAGAGTGAATATGTCAGAACATGAAGGAAAACAGCCAACGACTAAATTCTTTTGTCAACTGCTCTTCCATTTAGCTTTGCTAGTTGAGTTACCATTTATACAGTAGCTTGTCAATATCGTGATGACTCTACTTGGTGACAGACTTAGTGTGGTGATCACATCGTAAAGTATGTTAATGTTGAATCACTCTATTGTACACCTGAAACTATTATAATATTGCATACCAACTATACTTCAATGAAATAAAAAATACAGAAAATAAACAAACAGCAGTTTATAACCTCAGACCTCAGAGCCCTGCAGCTCTTCATGGCTGTGAATTTTACCCTAAATTTACAGAGACCAGTGCTAGGTCTAGTTTGCTATCTCCCTCTTTACACTGTGTTTCTTTCATTTTCCTCTCAAGATCTCCTTTTGGTGAAAACTCTGTTGTTGGGAAAGGAGGCTATTTCCATTTTCCTACCCAAATTCCTCCTCCATCAAGTTTCTTAGCTTCCTTTGAAGGAGTGACTGCCACAGAATCTTCGGACTTCGTTATTAGGTTGGGTTTTGGTTAATGTCTGTGAATGATCTGGAGAGAGGTGATAACTGCATATGAATGAGATTCACAAAGGAGCCGAATTAAAAGCTGCCGCAAACTCCAGTGGTGACAGTGATAAACTGGGAGTCTGGAGAGAGGGGACTAACACTCAGGGACAAGGCAGTGTGGTAAAGCCAGCACACGTGACACGGACACTTCAGGGGAAAGAACGAGACGTTTAGACAATTTTTTTTTTAAAAGAAAACAATGAAGCCATGTAGAAGGCAGCAGTCAGCAGAGCAGCCTTAAAGATGAAACGGGAAAATGAATGTTGAGGTTGCAACAAGTTGTTGAAGAAGTCGAGAAAGACGAGGCCGTTCCGCTGACATCCACTTGACGTTTCTCCTCTTCCAACAAGGTCACATGACCGAGCTCCGGCAAGTCAGTGCGCCCGAGAACACAGGTTTTGGTTCTGGTGTAGACCTGTAACTTGACTTAGTCTAATAAGACTCACTTCTGTTTTTAAATTTTTTTTCTTTTTACTGGAACTGGTGTGAAAATAAGAAGCTTTCTACAAGGGCTGCAAGTTATACAGCTGCAAGTTATACAGGGAATATAAGCTAAGAGCTGTCAGAATACAGCTCACAGAGAAGCCGTGGCCGTGACTGAAACCACACAGACAGAAGCCGAGCTGACGGCAGAGAGAGGAGGGCAGCGGGAATGAGAATGGGACTTGGCTCACGATTCCCACCGTGGGGCTGGCAAGCCTGAGGTTTATAGGGCAGAGGGCAGGCTGGCAGCTCAGGCCAGCGTTAATGTTGCAGCCTCGAGGCAGAATTTCTTCTGCAGAGAATGTCACGTTTTGCCCTTCAGGCCTTTCAGATGACTGGAGGAGACCTTCCCACATCATCGAGGGTAATCTCCTTTACTTAAAGTCCACTAGTTGTAGATGGCAACCACGCCTACGAAATCCCTTCACAAAGAAATCTACAAAATACTGCACAGCGATATCCAGATTATGGTTTGATTATATAACTGGGTACGACGGCCCCGCCAAACTGGCACATAAAACCAGCCATCATAGTCTTCAAGACAGTGTGGTATTGGCATAAAGAGAAACACACGGATTGATGGAACAGAATAGTCTAGAAACAGAAGGACACACACGGACAAAGATGCCATGGCAGACGGTGGTGAAAAGTCTTTTATACAGTAGATCAACTAGATACCCATATGCAAAAAGTGAACTTCAATTCATACCTCTCACCATCTATAGAAATTAACTCAAAATGGATCCTAGACCTAAATGTAAATCCTAAAACTATAAAATTTCTAGAAGAAATAATAGGAGAAAACCTTTGGTACTTTGGGATAGGTAAAGACTTCTCAGATACTATACCAACAGAACGATCCATAAAAGAACACACTGATAAATTGGACTTACTCAAAAATTAAAAAAATAAAACTCTTAGGAGAATGAAAAGATGAGCCACAGACTGAAAGTGTTTGCAAAACATTAATGAATTGTCCCTACTATTTAGAAAGAACTCTCAAAACTCAACAACGAGAAAACACATGAGATGATTAAAAAATGGGCAAAAGACGTTAACAGATACTTTGCCAAAAAAGATATGCAGATGGCAAATAAACGAATGAAAAGACGCTCAACACTGTTAGTGACCCAGGAAATGCAAATTAGAACTACGATGAGGTATCGTGACATCCCCATTAGAGTGGCTGAAAGGAAAAGGCTGTGCATTCCTAGGGCTGGCAAGGATGGGGAGGCACTGCAGGTGGATGTCATGTGGGAACGTGGCCGATCGCTTTGGAACGCAGTTTGGGAGTTTTGTAAAATGTTAAACATTTACCTAGCACATGATGCAAACGCTCCACTCCTACGTGCGGACCCAGGAGAAATGAAGACATGTCTGCATAAAGACCTGTACGCGGATGCTCACTGGAGCTTTATCTGTTAACAGTCCCAAACTGAAAACCACCCAAATACTCATCGGCAGGTGAATGGATAAACGAACTGTGGTATATCCACGGGACAGACTATTAGTCAGCAAAAAAGAAATGAATTACTGATATATGTGACGACACGGATACTGTGCTGAATGAGAGAAGCCAATACGTACTGTCTGATTGCATTTATATGAAATTCTAAGACATGCCACCTCACGCGTTGTGACAGGAAGCACATCGGTGTTTGCCTGGGGAAGGCAGGGCGGAACGAGGAGGGGTTACAAAGAAGCCCAAGAAAACTGTTCATTATCTTAATTACGGTGCTGGTTTCATGGATATATACATATGACAAAACTTATCCGGCTGTACACTTTAAATCAGTGCAGCTTACTGTATGTCAATTATATCTTAACAAAGATGTTACCTAAAAAGCCAAAGCGGACGAAATGACAGAGAATTGCAAACCAAACGACTAAGGAACCCCGGGCGCCCAAGTGGCATGTTTTTCAGCTCACGAGTTCTCAGTGCAGTGTGGAGTCTCAAATCCTGACTACATGTCACTTTTAACTTCTGCGAGTCCCGTATTTATCATTCGTAAAATGAGAGTCACGAGTTTTTACTCCGCTACCTTCCTCAAGAGGGTTATTGTGAAGACCCAAAGCGATAATGCGCACGCACAAGTGCTCTGCGAACCGCAGCACACTGACTACATCAACGGCAACTATGGGCGCAGTCGTGACATGCCATCGGCATATTAGTCTTGCCCAATATATACGCCTCATGCCAGCTCGATCCCTAATACCCCGAATATAAAGTATAATTAATTGTACAAGTTTACTTGAAGAGCAGTGAAACCCAGCATTCAGGGCATGACACGTCCCCAATACATAACAGACTCTGGAATAAATCAGCTGCAGCCTCGACGGGAACGGGGGAGATGCCAGGCGAGCGGGACCCACCCAGACACGATGGAGTCCAGGGCAGGGAAACACAGCCAGTACGGAGACTTGTTGCGTTTCCTGCCAGGGGCTGTTACAGGGAGCGGTGACCCCATAACACGGCTGGCCCCGAGGCTGAGGCCCTCCGCATTCGGAGCCAAGCTTTCTTGGAAATGAGCTGCTTTCTTCCTGGCTTCTCATCCTAGCCGGTGAGAAGAAGTGGGCCACAAATCACACTCATCTAGCTCAAGTGAAAGATGGCAAACAGAGTAATAGGCGAACATGCCCAGGGTCACCTTCCTTCTGATCTCCCCCGGCACTGTTATTTATCTGATCTGAAATCACAGCTGGCACTGCGCCATTCATTCGCATTCATCTGCGGTGACTGACTTTTTTTTTCCCAACTCTTTCCAAGGACCTTGAACGTGTCGGACCCACTGTTTGAGCCCAGCTTTCCATGGCTGACCTAGGGAGGGGACACCAGGTGTGGTAGGGACACCAAGTGTGGTCGGAACATCCCTGGGCGGGGCTGCAGAGGACAAGCCCAAAGCCGGGGAGAGCGTCCCCCGTTAAACTGTGCCTGAAAGCAGCAGCAGGGACGCAAAGCAAGAAGTCTGAGACGCCACTCGGATGGGAGGAAGGACGGGATGGTGGAGGAGCGTGCGTAGAGGACAAGAGCAGAATTCGAGAAAACGTGGGGGAAAAGTTAGAGAATAACGCGGCCTCAAAAGCTGGATGGCCAGTCAGAAGCCAAGGAACAGACAGAAGGGACATCTTCCCCACAAACGTCTCAGAGGAGGCGGGGACTCCACGCACCTCCCTGGCTGGGGCCGGTTTCCTGAGAGACGGAGTGCACCAGTCGCCGAGGACCCCAGAGGCCTTTCTGGCCGGGGTCCTCCTCATCCAGCACTTAGGCTGGGAGGAGTGGAAACCCACGGGTGTATTCACCGGCTCTAGGTGGAAACATCGTTGGAGCGATCGCTGCATCTTGGAGGAAGAGAACTTGACTGGAGGGAGCCCCTCTGGGGCTGGAAATACATTTCTCCATCTCCTAAAATACCGGTCCTAGCTCTGCTGCGTGATGCTGAGAGCTCGGCTGTGCCCGAGCATCGCCCCACACACGCTCTGCTCTCGGGTGGCCCTATATCCCGAGGGAGGGGTTCCTGGTAGAACGTGCCTTTTCCATAAGGAGAGTGACGCTTTGAGGGGTGCTGGGAAGGCCCGCTGCAAAACAGAACAGAATTCCTCTGTAGTGCTTCAGAATCTCTCATTAAAGATTCATTTGTTAGTGTGAAGTCTGCATCTTTCTGAAATCTTCAGAATTTTTCTAAGAAAGAGCCGCCGAGCCCCAGCCCCCACGCCGACCAGTGTGCACTGACTATGGTTAGAGGCATTCACTGTAAGTCCGAATCGCCAGAGCCCTGTGTCCCAGAGGAGAGGGAACGCCCGTGGGGGACAAAGGACATAGATGGTGGAGTGGACAGGGAAGTGGGCAAGAAAGGGTCAAAGGCCAATCTCACTTATGTCGCCTTTTCGCTCGGTGTCAGGAGCCCAGTGTCTGCCTTCGTGAACTGGAAGTTGTCGTCTGGCGAATGTGGTATAAACTTCAGGTAAAGGAGCACAGAGCGGATGGGTACTCGTAGCCAGGCGAGAGATGCGTGCTGTGATCACTGTGAAAGGGACAGATCCTAGGCTTTGGCGCTGGGAGCACTTCCCTGGCACCATTCACAGGCCCCCCCAAAAGTGAGTCCACGCTCAGCCTAGCCGGGCGCACCTCCTCTGTCAACAAACACCACTCCCCGTGTTTGCACGGCGCCTCTAGCAAAGCCAGCCTGTCCGTGCCAGGCGCTGGTTCTGCCAAGCGTCTATGCACTGTTAGGGGGCTGGCTAAGAAGCATGGCCTTGAAGGGCTGCAGTTTGAAATATAAAAAGCATGAAATCCTTCCAGATCCTGGAGATTCCTTCTTGTCCCACGCTGCGAGGAGCTTTGCTTTTGAGCCAAAGTCGCTCCTGCAAGCTCCAGGCTAAGTGAGTAAAAGCGTGCTTCTCCAACTGGGGTACACGTACCTCTGGGGGCACGTGACTGATGGCAAGGTAGTCCTGGGGACCACAGGATAATCTTCTGCATTTTCCTAGGGGGCAATTTTCCTCAGTAGGAACTAGCTGAAAGCATTTTTTGGTATGGAATATAATCAAAACTGTATATGAGATTTCAAAAAAGTCATTCCAAGCTTTCTTCCTGGGAGTCTGGGCCTCCCAGACGCTCAGGAGTCACCCCTCCCAGAGGGATGGCTTAACCCCCAAGCCCACCATAGTTCTAAGGTGCTTCCCAGAAATCCTATGGGTCCATACTAGCCATTTCGGAAATTAATTCTTCAAGTAGAATATAATTCTTTAACTTCGAGGCTTTGAATCCCAGTAACATGAAGACAGCTCACTCCAATTCAAGACACCTTCGGTCAATTACCAGCCACATCCACTTCAGGGAGGACAGAGCCCCTCAGGCTCTAACGCCAAATGAAAGGTCTGGGGAATTGGAGAGAGCACATTACAGGAGGCTCAGCATCAGAAAAGCTGGTGGTGTCAGAATGCACTTCCTCAATGTCATGACTGTGCTGAAGACCAGTCTCGGAGTCACATGACGCAACAGCTCTGCTTGCGCACACCCAAGCCTCACGGAGAGAGGCGCCCCGACAGGGCCGGAGCCTAACGGCACTACGCATGGCCTGAAGGCGTCACGCCAGCGGGGCTGCATGAGCTAGGAAGAGAGGCTCTCATTTAGCAGAGTGACCATCAACATTGTTGCTTATTTGTCACCAAACATTTCAGCCTTCCTCGGGGCAGATCCAGGTTTTGTGTAGCATGAAGCTTACTTATATAATTCGTATTTTAAGAAAAGGAATGCAAAAATAGCTTTTGTGAATTTACAGAAACATATGAAGAACACATAGCTAGGCTCTCCCGAGGACTCAGACGGAGTCGGCACGACTGAGGGGCTGAAAATCAAACTCGTCCGCTTGACAGTGATCTGCGTCTGCTCCTATGCTCCAATATGTTTATATATTTGCTGGGGGTGGTGGCGGTGCAGGGGTCGCTAGTGATATATTGTTTTCTCTTCCAGATGTAACAATCTGTATTTTTCCAAGCTGCATCTCATTTCATAGCTTCCTGCCCACATTTTCCAGTCACTCTGGGTCCGAATCTATTTCTTCTTTCTGGCTGGGCTTTAGAACAGCTCGTCGGGTGGTGGTTCAGGGCATTTGAACAAGGGCCTCGGCCCAGGAGCATGGAGTCTCCTGAGAGACAGCGGGCGTCTCTGGCAGGTTGTTGGGATGGTCTGATCAACAATTTTGAACTCTGGAGCTGGAGTTGCACCGGTCCACGCCGAGAGCCTGTCTGAGGCAGGTCATATGGAGGCCATGAGTCCTGGTCCCACCTACTAGCTAACTTGAAGGCAGCCAAGCCCGGGGACCAGAGAGCTGTCATGGCAAAGGACAAAAGTACCCCAAACGTCCCCCGAACCAGCCAAGAATGCAACGGGAGTTTCACACTCCAAAAGATGTTCTATTCTCCCATCTAGTCACCAAAAAAATGGGTATGACAGAAACTGGCTGGAGTCGTTACTATTCACACATCACACTGCAGTGGAGGCGAAACCTACCACGGTCAGTCTACGTTGCTTTCAGCCTGACCATTTTCGAAGGCCTCTCCCACTGCATTTAAAAGAATTTCAACTTCTAAATACGACGCCCTCCTCTCCTCCGACTCCTTCGCACACGCCGGGCTCGGGCTGCACTAAAATTACGTTGGCTTCTTAGATGTGCCCTGCGTTCTTCTTTTCCTGGCTTCGCACTCCATGCACGAGTCGAGGGGAAGTTTCCGGCGGCTGCTCGGCGGATTATTAGGGCCTCCAGGATCAACGGCCCCCTCCTCTCCGTGCTTTTTACATCTGACCACCGGAGCGAAGCCAAGAATGAGGGAGGAGTCAGAAGCCGAGGTTCTGCAGTCAGGTGACAGACACCTGGAACCTGGCTCCTCCAGGTTTCTCTGGTCCGACTTAACGGTTTGCACAGAACGTGTGCGTGGAAGGGTTTCCTCTGGTGAGAGGGCGCGCCATGCCACGGCTCCTCCGACCACCGGGAAGACAGGGGAGTGTCAGGGGGCCACTTACCGGTGGAATTACAGGCAGCGCTACGGGCAGAACGGGGTTGGCTGCCGCCATCACCACCGCCGTCGGTGCCACGCAGGGCACAGGAGGGACGGGGGACTGAGAGCGCAGACACCACCCCAGACGGTCTGGAGAAACGAGGCTTCTCTCTCTCCTCGCACCTTCTGCTGCAATTCCGGCTCCTTTCACGCTCTCTCGCACCCAACCTCAAGATACAGGAACGAGGCGATCACACTTCGCAGTTCAAGACGCCCTTCTCAGGTCGTGGCAGACGATAAAACTTCAGGTTCAAAGTTCTCTCCTTCCCGCCGCATTTTAAAGATGTTAATGACCCCTTTGGCGTCTTGTTTTCAGTGTTGAGACGTCTGATATCAATTAGATTCTTGTTCTTTTGTAGTGAGGCTTCCTTTACCCTAGAAGCTGTTTTTGATACTCTTAATTTTCATTATAATGCGTTTTAGGGAGAATTTTTTTTCTTATCAATCCTGTTCAGTATTCAGAGCATTTACCAGTCTCTGAAGGCCACTAACTAGGACAGAGGGCAGATGCACAGGAACAGCCTGTGTACTCAAAACTGCAGAATGCACGCACACATACGCATGGTAAACATTTTAGATAGGCTTCACGGGCGCCACAGGTACTCGGTAAACATTTGTGAGTGGGCGAATGAATGAATGAATGAGTAGCACATTGCCTGCCACACAGTAAATTCGAGGTAGCTATTATTATTAACAGAAGTGCCACGTAAGGAAAGAAAGACATGAAGACTTGACCCCTGCCTTGAGGAGCTCTTAGTCTAGTTGGAACGGGTACTTACTACATCTACATCATAATGTCCATCTGAAATACCAGAGCATTGCAGAGAAGCCTTCCCAGAGAAAACAGAGCTGAATTTTGAGGATGCGGTAAGATAGGACAGCAAGGAAGTGGGTCTCTTTGGGTTTCCCAGCCAAAGAGAAAGGCTTAGGCCAAGGTGGGGGCGGAGGAGGGAAAGGGAGGGAAGAAGGG
>NW_024350924.1:9032583-9239925 GCF_902729225.1 Pteropus medius | reverse complement strand
GAAGAGGAAGAGAAGCGCGATTATCTTCAGAAGGGAGTGAAGGCTGCCTTGGTCCACATAACCCCGCATGTGCTCCGAGGAGGTTCTTAGATGAGGAGACTGGGCAGAGAAAGGTGAAGAGAGTTGCCACGATCACCTGGATATGAGAGGCAGAGCCAGGTGTCAGGCCCAGGTTGTCTGTCTCCAAGTCAAAGAGCATCAGGTACCAGGGATGTAGTAAACGCCCGCCATGAGGTTTCTCCCTTAGCCCTTATCTCCAAAAGACAAGCAGGGCGAAAACTCCACCGTAACTGTTCTCAGGGGCAGTGACAAGGCGAGGGCATCTGCCTTGCCCGCCACAAACAGGAACCGGGCTTGAGAGCCCAGCCCAGGGACTCGTGGGAGCAAGCAGCAGGGTCCTGGGAACCGGACCACAGGGTCCCCTCCCGCTCGGTACTAGAGGAAGACTCTTAGAAGCCCTGAGCAAGGAAAAGAGCCTAGTCTTCTTCTCGAGTCACAGAAAATAAAAAGAATTATGAGGCGTAAAGAAGTCCAACAGGAACCTCATTCTTTTTATTCCTTCTGGAGAACAACTCTTATATTTTTTTAATGTCCTCAGGATGTAACTGGGGACACCGACACACACTGAGAGGCTAAGGACAACTAGCGATCCCATTTTGCAGACAACAGGAGCTCGGCCGGGAGAGGTCAACCCAGGGACTTGCCCAGCCCTCAATGTGCCCGGGGAAGCGAGCAGACCTGACTCATCAAAGTCCCAGTTTTTCCATGAAGAGTGATTTTCCCATAGCGAATTCCGAAGGCAGCCTGAGATCGAGAACTGCCAAGGTGACGATGCTTTGGGGCATCGGTGCCGCGTGTGCGGCGTGAACCGTTTGTCTTATAAACAGGAGAAAATTTCCGATTAACCGTTTTCTCTGGAGAGAGGGTAACTGGAGTTTGGGATGTGGTTCTCCCGACACCACTAGCAAATCCAGGGCCATTACCCGGAGCTCCCCTAAGCTGGCCGAAGGAAAACCCGGGGCTGGCAGTCAGCTGAGGTTGCAGATGGTGTTGCAGAGGGAGAGAGGGTGCTTTCAGATGCAAATGATGTAAAACTTGCCCCTTTTCATACCTGCTTGAAGCTCCGAAATTTTGACATGCGGAAGGCATATGAGTTCAGAATGCAGAATGAGGGCGGGCCGCTGAGGCAGAAAAGCAGGCTTGCCGAGGGCCCGGGACACTTGTAAAGCAAGAAAAGATATTTACACTCTTATTTCATTGGCCGCGGAATCTCCTAACGGGCCTGAAAGAAGCTGGGGATCACTGGTATTTCCAGGGACGTGGACCTGGTCACAGCCGGGTTAAAGCCGCACGGTCGCCCTGACCTCTAGGAAGCTTAATATTAGGACTAATGAAACGCAACACGCCTCTGACATCAGAGCCTGTCTGACCACACATCAAAGGGAAGGAAGTGGATGCTTTGATCGTCTCAGCACCCCTCGGCTACAGAAAATTTTAACAAAAGGAAGAAGGAGCTTGTGGGGGGGGGCGGGGGTGGGGGGAAGGTGGCCCCTGGGACTTTGGTTTTTCTTTCTGCTGTTAATGGCCTTCCAGTTATGGACAATGGGCAGGCTTAAGGGGTGGAGAGTGGGAAGTCAAGCTTTGGGGGGTGCTCCTAGTGTGCCTTCCATGGGCAGAGGTCTCAATCTAATTTCCCCAAATCGCCCCCTGCCTGTGCTGTGATTCTTGAATTTAATATTAGAGTTGCATTTATTTAGCTGGTGCCTTGACACTTATTAGAATATAAACCTCTCCTGGGAAAGGCAATGACGGAAGCCATATTATCCTACCAAAAAGTGCCATTTTGACAATGCTTTTAAGATCTTGTCACGGTACTAGTCAAAACCATTTTGGCTCCTGGTGACCACAGTGTGAAGTGTGAATGCCTCATGTGGGGCACACGTTCTGTCCATGACCTGGCCCCTGCCTGGCCCCTGTGGTCTACACGTCTGTCCCTCCCTGCCAGACACATGAATCTCCAAGAGTCCCAAACTGCCTTGTGGTTTTTCACCAATGTCTGTGCGATTCATGTCTTGCCTTGAGACGTGCTGCTCTCTGGGATGGGATGCCAGCCCTAGATCTAGGATGAAATCACACTCGCCTGTTATCCTGGTACCTGACATGCAGTAGGCCACGAAATGGTTTAGCATATAAATGAATGAATAAAAAAATGTGTATCATTATGTATCTGCTTTTTCTGTCCTGCAGGTTTTCAATGCATCGGGCAGTGTGAGGACAAAGAGAGGGGCTAGGGCCTGCCCAGGGGGACAGGGCAGCTGGCAGAGGCGAGACGGCCTTCTGTTCAGCGCTGACTGCTGCCGGCCTCACTCAGGGTGGTACCGACTGCGAGGTGGCAGGGATGTGACTCAGAGCTGATGCTCTGACGTTCTGAGGACACAGGAACAGGCCGGGCACACTTCGTTGGGGTGGGGAAGGAAGAAAGAGGTGGCAGCAGCCAGAAGAGGGGTTCAGGGCTGACGAGGGAAGCAAAGCACAGGGAACCCCGGGGGGTTGATTGAGGGGGCCGGAAGAAGGGACAGGGAGGCTGCTGCCCCACCCGCAGTGGGACCAAAGGCAGAAAAACGGTTGCCCGTGAACTCTGTAGAGCCCAGAATCCTGAGGATGTTTCTCTTCGATAATTAAAGAGCCTAAATAAAATGCGAGGAAGCAACTTCCAAAACCCCTGTGAAAGGCGTGGTGCGGAAGGTCCAACTCCGGCTGGAGGCCGTGTGGCCTGGAGGATGAGGCGGAGGGGCCAGTGTCCCAGCAGCCGCCCTTCCCTCCCCTCCTCTGCCAGCACGGTTTCCAGGGGTGATTAAAGGACAGATGCCCGTCCCCAGTGGCCCTCCCTCCCGCCAGCTGGGGAGAGAGAAAGTTGGGGCCAAGGTTTTCTCGGGGACCCAGACTCTGAGCATGCGCCACGGCAGTGGACAGGAGTGCAAAGCTGAGGAGGGGACCTGGGGTCTCCTCTGCTGCTGCTTTTCCTGTAGCAAGCGCCTTGTTCGCCACTCTCCTCGCCCTGGAGGCACCGATGCGCCCCACCCACAGGCAGAGTGGCAGCCACGTCACCCTGAAGGGGTTGCACGGGGTGGTGGCTCTGTGTGACGGGCAGCGGGGAGCAGCACTCTGAGGTCGGGTAAAGGGGGCTTCGCCTCGTGCCTGGGGCCCTCGCCTCAGCAACCAGAGCATCGGTTTCTCATCCGGAAAACAGAACAAGACGCCTGCCTCTCAGATCACTGTGGAAACGGATGAAATAAAGGTGTACAAAGCACGCAGAACAGCGCCGGGCACAACGGGTGCTCGACATGCTGCCCGGGACGGGCTGGACCTCCTCCCGAGGCATCGAAGCGCTGGGCGTGGATGCCTCGGATTCTGCGTGGCTTCTCTTTAGCAATCACCATCCCCATGGTCATAAAGACGGAATGAGCGTTCTCACCACACGAAAGAGTTCGGAGAAATATTTCAAAAGCACCAAGAGCCAATCTCTGGAAAAATAAAGGTAGCCCGTGTATTTGTCTTTCTCTGTGCTTGTCTCATTTGGCATTGTGGCATCCATCACAAAGAAGATCAGAATTATGATTTTATCCTATTGAAGCCCCAAACCTGCCCACTGAAATTTACATATCCCAGAAGCCCTCAGAGGAAATACTGCCACAAAAGCAATTCGCGGCTGACAGAAACAGAAGCCTCACCTCAGCAACCGGTGGCAGCTCAGCTCCGAAGAGTGTGCACGTCCCTGCTGAGCTGTGACACACGGCGCAAAAACATGAGATTCAGTATTGGACCAAATCCCTGCCAGACCCAACATCGACTTCTATCATCCCACGGCGGGGACAGAGAAGGACACAGCAGGTTCACGAGAGCAGGCCCGAAACCCAGAGGTCTCCGAGTCAAGGTTACATCTTGTGGAACCCCAGTTCTGTATTAGGAAGACGTGTTTCCGTGAACAGCTGGGTTTCAGCCCCACGTTTCCTCCCGTGAGAAGCACATTCCCGATATGCCCTTCGTCTTTTCCAGGAAAAAAAGCGGGATAATTGGTGGACTGTTATTTAGTTTGCATCCTGCTGCCTTCCTCTCTCTGCTACTGACTAGCCCTGTGGCCTTGGGCGGGTCATTTAAATTCCTCCCCTTTAGAGCTTCGGTCATGCCATGAGGCAGGGTAGCTTCTCTAGCTTCCTGTCTCATTCTGAAGCGATGATTCATCACTGTCATTGTCTGGGACTCGCACTCATCACCCCACAATTAGATAATTTTACTCTCCCACCCCCTGGCTCTCCCTGTGCCAAGTGTGTCCCTTGTCCAAACCCACTACACCTGCTGCCACCGTATCTATAAAAACATAGATCTAGTCCAGTCTCTCACTGCAAAAACCTTATGGTAACACTCTTTTAATGGCGTTCGGTTGATCAAAAGATAAAGATTAAACTGCTTTTGGTCTTCAAGGTCCCCGGCCTCGTCCCCTGCCCAGCTTTATTTCTCATCACTTTATCCTCGCCTCTTCCTTCAACAGCCGTGGCATTCTCGTCGTTTCTCGGCCTCAGGACCTTTGTACATGCTGTTCCCTGTATCCGCAATGCTCTCCTCCACTCGCCCCACCTGCTTCCTCTCCGGCTAGTCCTTAACTTTCTTCCCTTTAGCGGTCAACTGAAATGGTCCTCACTCCGGGGAAGCCTTTTCTGACCAGTCCTTCCCCAATCTGCTCAAGCCCTTCATGATGTTACATTCTTACACTTGCTGACTTATATTTATATGAGTCTATTGATTAACATCTATCTCTTCCCCACGAGAATGCATGTTATCTAAAGGCAAGGACTCTGTCTGTTTAGCTCACTATATTCTTCCCAGGGCTCAGAACAGTGCTCTGTTGGTGGAATAAAGCAAAGATGGATGGGTGACAGATAACGAGGAGAAGTATGTGACCAGCCTGACCTGGTCCACCCTTCCCAGCTCCATTTCCCACACGCTCTGCCTCTCTGCCTTTCATGAAGGGTCCACGTCTCCCAAGTTCCGGTCAACTCAAACTGCCATCGTCACAGGATGACCCGTGTTTACTATCGCTACAGCTGTTTATCTAACACCGAAATCTCGCGCTCTGTTACAGCAGCCGGTTGCTAGAAAGACAATTCTAGTGACACGATGAAAAGATTATAGTCCGTTTCGGGGAACAAGCAATACAGAAGAGGTGTGGGTTTGGACATCCGAAGATGCTCGGGAAGCATGGTAGCGCCTTCCGAATATCTGAAGGGCGATCGTGAGCGTTAGGCTCACCCCCTGCCACGTCAGAGACTGAATTGGGAATGAAAAGTGGAAGCTTTAGGGGAGCAAATTTTGGCTCAACATAAAAGAAGAATTTTATGATAAATCTATGGAAATGGGCTACCTACCTCAGGTGTTCAAGGGCTCCTCATGCCGAGAGGTGTATAAGCCAAGGTTAGAAGGCCACTTTGAAGATGGCTGGGTTTGATGACTTCCAAGGCTGCTCACACCCTCACACATTCTTCCTATAATGATCCTATTAAACCAGCGGCTGAATGGGACCTCAGAGAACTCCACAGGTGGTAACGGAGACCAAGCAACAAATACTTAAGCCTTTTACTTTTAAGTTTCACAAAGGGCTTAGGTGGAATGGAGACGTGATCTCTCAATTAAATTCAAGTGATCTCTCTGCAGGTGGAAACCAGTGCAGACACCTTGCCTCCCACGATGCCCCTTCCTCTTTTCCTTTTTAACCTCATCAGGAACTCAGTTCTCAAGCGATGTGTGCACAGGCTTCCAGACACCTCGGCATTCTTCCTTCTGCTAAGATCTTGGCTCCACCTAGTGGCGTGACGTGATGTTTTGCACACGGTGGGTGCGGCGTTGGGGCTGGAGTGAGTGGCTTTCCGAGGATGCTCGGGTCACTTGAACAGGAAGTGATCCTGTCGGCTGATCATGGAAATGATCCTTGACTTGACCCCTCTCCCCGGTCTTGCTCTGTTGACTGGGAGCCAGTTGACTCGAGTTGGTGATGGCACCTTCCACTTTGCACCTTTAGGAGGTCTGGCCTTGCGGTGTCTATATTATTCCACGTGGTATGAGCAAGGAAGGGACCTACTGCTTCTCAGACTGTGCATCACGGAGCCCAAGGGGTTCCGAAGAGGTGCTTCACGAATCACTCGGGCAGTGGAGTAAGCCGGGCTGTGCTGGATCCACCTCCCTCCCTGTCGACTCCCCTTATTCTCCACCTTCCTACAAACTCTTCGACGCTGTGTCCACGCTACTTTTTCTCTTTTACAGATTTTGTGTAAACTTGACAAAAGAAAAGTCTGTGGTGCTAAAAATGATATGGAAGATTCTGATCTTGCATTTCCCTTCATTTCAGGGTAAATCGAGACCGGCAGATCAATGACTTGCCCAAGTTCACGGAGCTGGCTCTGTTAAAGCCATGAACTCACACCTCTTGGAGGTCGCACTGGGGCTGTCATCACCCACAGCCACCTTCGCGGTCAGCCCAGAGTCCCCAGCCCCATTCCTCCTTCACATGTGGAGAAATATGATTGTAGGTTCCAGAAATAATACTGTGTATTGTTGCCTCACTCTCGTAAAAGAGTTAGTTTTAGAACAGGACAACCGAATCCTGAAGAAAGCTAGTGATTTGTTAAAAATACATGATTTGTCCACCAGTGGCCAATCGCGCTCGCCCCTCTCACCCTCCAAGCTCGGTTTAGGGCTCTGTGCTTAAGGCCTCCTACGACAGGAATGAACGAATGAAGGGCGAACACATGAAGAGAAGTAAACATCTGGCCAGGGGCCGACTGATGTCTGCAGCATGATGCTCAAAGACAAGAGTTTTTGGAGTTCTGATTCAAGCGAAGTGAAAGCACAGACAGCTAGCTATTAATCTAAGTGTCTTAATTAAATAATTATGTTACTCATTTGATCGCTCGTCTTTCTACTAGAATGCAAATGCCTTGAAGGCAGCAACTATGTCTGTCCTGTTTATTACTGCATTTCAACATCTAGCTCACTGCTGCCGCAAAGCACTCAATAAATAACTGTTATACGAATACAAATATATCTCTCATCTCTCAAGAAGCGGCCTTGAACCTTAAAAGTACCTAATTATCTCAGTTCATTATTTATAATCAACATTACCTTCAGCAGCCAGCTAGACCAAACATAGCCTAGGTCTTAAAAGCTTAAAGATGAACTTCCGGGGATAATGATGGTGATGATGACAAGGACGATGACATCCATATAGATGGTTTTCTGTCCTACTACAAAATGAATTGAGCTAAAACATTATCCAATTTAAAAAGCTCGTATTCGAATAAACAATCTAGGAAATTTTGAGGCAGGCATATCAAACATGCTGTGTGGGGTTTTGCGTCTCGACAATAGGTGCTATTGGTATTATTAGAATGTAACCATATAAGACATAAATGGATAATAGGGAAAAGGAAGTAGTTGTCTCAGGCCAGTATTCTACAGTTGGTTTATTGATTGATGACTGCTAACTCTAATAATGGAATGTTCTTCTATTTAATAATAAACTGTTAGCAACTCTCTTTGGGTTCGGGTCCTGTTATCAAGGAGTCTCCCAGTCTAAGTACATTTAGCCAAATGTAACCCAGATTTCTGGAACAAGTGTCCAAACATGCAGCTCACTTGCCATTAGTCACAGGAAAACAGGTCTCTGGAAGGTGATAACAGTTATTAAAATGAATAATGTAGTGTAAATGTGCATTCAATGTATTCGTTTATTGACAGTTAATAGTGAATTAGTAACTGAAAGAAGGTATGGAACGCAAAGGAACTGCCTAGTGAGTGCTAATTCTCTGATCACATGAGAAATAAGCAGGCTTCATGGTCCTCTGGGGAGACTGGGAGCGTATTTTAAGAAGACCACACAGAAACATCTTCCAACAATCAACGCAACTCCTTAAGAGGAGATAATCGTTCTTTCTGCACCATGATCGTAAGAGGTGAGGGATTAGATACACCTCAGAAAGCCATTGCTAGGATGTGCAGAAGGATTTCAGACAAGTAGATTCTCAAGTCACATATCTGTCACTACTGGATAAATGTAGCCCCCAAGTTATCTACAAAACATTGAGAAAACTTTAATTATATAGATTATGCACAGGTCAAATATCATTGGGTTGTGGCTCAGCTTGATCCATGCAGATCTACTGTACTTCGCAATTTAAACTCCTAATTTAAAAGTACAGTTATGTGGTTTTCACGTGTATCTTTTATTAGAATTACGATGTCTGGGCTTTCATTTGGTCTAGTGGTGAAATACCACTGACACCTCTGAAAACCTGTGCTGATGAGCTGCGGAGGTCCCCATCTCAATGCCAGGGCGAGAACTCCATGGTCTCTTTAAGGGCTGATGACGTTTCAAACGTAGTTGTACTGGAGAGAGAAAGAGATTAGGGAGGGAAGGAGGGAGATCCTGAAGTGCTCATGTCAGTTTTTAGAGTGATGTGTTTCAAAGTGACGTATGCGCCGATTTTGTCCCCTCCTCAGCAACTCGTCTCCGACCCTCTCTCATGGCCACTGTGGAATCGGGAGCTACTTAAATCCTACCTCATTCTGTAGCATGCACAGGAAGGGCCGTGTGTGGCTGGCAAATATCTAATTGCCAAGTTGCTTCTACGACTGGAGGTGAGCCTTCCGGCTAATTTCAAGCTGGTCGTTCCACCTGATTCTTCTTTAGAAACCAGAAGACAAATCGACCCAGCTGCTCACTTTGTATCTGGATCCTTCCAAAGGCACGGACCTCTGCTGGGCAGGGACTGGTGGCCTGTGCAGCTTTAGCCAGGGCGAGAGCTGAACTGCCCTCCCCAGAGAGAGCTGGATGCTGGGGGCCCAGGCTGGGCAAGGGCTCTGCCTCCACACTGGGGAGGGGAAGTCTCGTCTGTGTTCTATCCACAGAGATACAGGGCTTTACGGAAAGAAGAGAAAGAGGAAAAAAGGCATAATGGTTAAGTGGAAAGATGAGAGAGAGGCGGGGTGGGGGCTGATTCCCAAAATCAGAGTGAGAGATTAGGGACAGTAAAGGGTTGTATTTATTTACCTAAGAAATTCTGCTGTGCAAACCCTAATATAGCCTAGCAATTTGAGTTCTCACTATATAATCTCAAGACCACGGAACTAACTAGCAGCGAAATATCCATCTTTCTTTAATATCACCATCCACAGCAGCCAAATCACAGTGTCCTTATCTGTGACACGGGAATTACAACACCTTCCTCGTAGGGATGTTAGATAGATGAAACTGTATAGTGCATGTGGATTGGGAAGCATTCTACAAGGATTATGTGATCTAAAACATGTCTTCAAAAATATTCTTTTTGTGCAGATCTAGATTATGATGGCAAATATGTTTCAAACTTGAACACTAACTACTGTAGGTTGAAAGTGGCTAGCTGCATACAGTGCCGAGTCTTCTGGTGACAAATCTTAGTGCACTGACAACAGGCTCCGTGATCAATTAGCAATATCTGTAATGGGTACGAGAGAGGTAAGTGACAACACGTGTATTTCCTATAGATGACAAAATGTCTAGTGTGAAAATTCAAACCCCTCTGGAACTGAAATTTTCATTTTATCATAAAGAAGTCTAATGTACACACACACACACGCACGCACACGCACGCACACGCACACGCACGCACATATTTTTTTTTTCTTTTTATAGGTCCAAGATCTCAAGGATCGTGACTATGGCGGGTACCTTTCTACAAGACTCCCAGAATGAGCATTTCTATACGAACTGTATATAATAAGTTGCCGATCCCTCCACCTCGTTCTTCTGATGCTACCTGCCGTGATTCGATTATAGCTCAGGCGTATATTTGATGAGTTTATCTCGATGTTAAAATACCTCGAGTACTGGCCGCCGCTATTTATGAAAGAAGAGGTGTCAAGCACAAACGTACTTTGCCATAGTTATTCCTGTGAAATATTCCTGGTCAACTACCCCTCCCTGCAACCCTCATCATCACAATTGCTCTAGAGGCCTCTCTGGAGCAAGGTCCTATGAGCGAAGAAAGGTCTCTGAGATTATTCCTAGCGGAATGGCAGATGGTTACACCACAAAGGCTGGAAAGGGAGCACCGGGCACTGGACACGGATGGCCCAAGAGCAGTCGAAGCAGGCTTGAATGCTGCCCACTGTGGCCATGTCTAATTTTTTCCTAAGAAGCAAGTAATTTGGATTTTTATATGAAATCTGATTTTTAAATGTTGACAGCCAATTTTCTATTTTGGTGGCTCAGATCTGGCTCGAGAGCTCCCAGCCTGCCGCCTCTGATTCGGGGTGCCCGTTGAAGGGGTGCCTCTCAGGGGGGAGCCTGAGCGCCAAGCCTCCCCCGCTTGAATCCAGAGCCCCGGCGATCACCTCTCTGTCTGTCGGCCCCCTCTCCTCTCTCCATCTCCCTTTGACCGGGTTCTCGGTCAAAACCGGTGTGGGAAGAGTTGACACCTACGGCTCGTGGGAACATGGGTTAACCTCTGAGAAAAGTCAGAGGCACAGGGCCCGCGGGGGGTGCAGAGGCGAGTGGGTGGGAGAGACCTGCGCGGAGCTCTCTCGAGTTTTGCACGATGGGTGATGTTCTCCTTTAACGAGCATTAGCCAAGGTCCGATTGACGAGTCAACACTGAAACTGCATCCAGACGAGACGCCCTAATGGTGGGGAGAAAGCAGAGCAGGGGCCAGAGGAAGGAGTCCAGCGGACGAGACCGACTCCAAAGCCTCCCCTCTCCGCCCGCTGGCAGGCTTGGGGCGCATTTGATAAGGTGAAGGGAAATTGCAAAATTAGAACTGGCAACTTCTACAGAGGGGCCCAGCGCAAGGCCGCGGGCCTGAGGCGGGCTGAGAAAGTTGAGGAATTGTGGGGGAAAGAGGATCTGGCAGCCCGACTTCCCGTGGCTGTATCCAAGGCTAATTAGTTTGCAGTGTTCTGTGTGTGCCTGGATGGGAATGATCCAGCACCGAGAGGCACGGGGGTGAGGAAATCGAAAACACGTGCGCCCAGAAAGAGAGGGGAAGGGATTGGTGGGAGAGGAAGGTGAGGGGGGAGGCCTGGCCTTTCGGCTACGTTTTCTTTTTTTCGGGAGAGGGCTCTCATCATTTCGTTTCATGACCAGTAAATCACCACCGCAGCCCTGCCTGTCACATCTCCCATCTGCTGCAGAACTCATTAAACATCAAAAGACGGCCCATCAGTTCTGCTTAGTTAGAAGTCTGACTTACGAGAGGTCTAACCAGGGAGGAGTTTGCGTGTTTTTAATAATGGCTTAAGGACCTTCTTAACACCCCATAAATTACTTAATGCAACAAACTCTTCCTGTAGCCCAGCCGGCATCTGAAAGTTGCTGAACCGACCCAGACCTACGCCCATGGCAATGGCTTTTGGGCGGTCCCAGGCCAGAAGACGGCAGAGCGTTCGTTCATGCTTTAATTCGTAATTCTGAGCCCAGTATTAAAAGCGAGTTACCTGGCTGTGTCTGTCCTCCCTGAAAATGTGCGACTCAGAATTCCTTTGTCTTTGTATTTCTGACTCACCGTCTAAAAAGGGAACCTGGCTACGGAGTCTCGTTGCCAGGCACCTCGTACCAACAGGAAATGGCTGAGTTGAGAGATGGATTAGTAACTAAGGGCCATAAAGCCAGAGCTCTGCCCCAACCTCGAGGATACATGCTCGACAGACACTTAAATCAATAAATATTTATTGAGTGCCTACTCTGGGTTAGATCTGAGACAGACAAAAATAAATTCAGACATTTTGACTCTCCTAAAAGAGTCCAAAGTGTTACAGACACGCAGGACCATTTTGAGGTTTAAAAAAAAAACAACCCGAAAAATGAAAGGATGAAATTTCCTCCACCAGTACCCGTTAGAAGTTCCTTGGGTGTTGGGTGTGTTTTGCTGTCAGCGTTTGATGCCATCTACCTCCTATGTGCCCAGCCCCGTGAGGGACACGACCTGAGTAAAGCCACAGCATCTGCTCGAGAAAAACTTCAAAGAACTCTAACTCTGGGTACCACGTCCTCGCTAAGAGAACACAGGGTCACGAACTCAGCTCGTACCTTCGGCCTCCATTTTATTTCCCACCCACTTGACAAGGACACAGAAGAACTCTCCAAGCACATGTCTAGGCATTATTCCCTCTACGGAACAGTCTATCTGGCCTGAGGCTAATACTGAGACAAGAATCAATAGGGGTGACTATCGCACTATTAATTTATTGTTTATGGCATGCCTACATCGTGCCGGGAACCGAGCCACACTGGCAAAGCCACACTCGGCCACCTCAGACACCTCTTCCGCCTGTCGAGACAAAGCCTCCCACAGTAAGAGAAACGCCCAAAGGACAGAGAGGATTCTATGGTGACATGAGAAGGGACTCACCTCGGTTGACATGAGGGTGAGCAGGAAAGGCGTTCTTAGCAAAGATGATGCAGAAGTTGAGTCTTAAGGAACCTGCTAGCCAGAAGTAGGGCAGGGAAATGCTCCAGCACCAATGGTCTGTCTCCCAAAGCCTCAGCTGATTTCATTATCAGACAATTAAGGAGCAGTTACGACGTGAGAAAGCTGTGCTAGGTACCACAGATGCAAAGGTGATCTCCATCCCTACGTGACACACGGTTTAAGAGATCGATGGATAGATAGATATGACGGTGGCACCTAGTCTGCACGCTGCTTTCGTGCGGCAGCACCAGCTTTAAGGGGCTTCGCACGGTGCCTCATTTTACCCTCACTTTCTTGAGAGGGAGGTAGGAAGGACATTATTTAATTCTTGTTGAAAGCGAAAAGACACATGCTAATGACCCGTGCACAAGACCGATGACTTGAAGAGGGAAAAGGAAGAGAAACGTGGGGAAAGGGATGGAGAAGCAGGCCGGGGGACAGGGATGCTTCCAAGGAAGCGGATGAACCCACCTCGCTGAGGTGGGAAGAGGAAGCCATTGCTCTGAACACCTGGGCCACGTGCAGCTGTCAGTCTTGAAGCAAACTGTCACGTCTGGCTGAGGCGGTACCTCCGTGGAGGCTTGGAGGCCTGGGTGAGGAGCCAGGAACACGCCATTCAGAGTCACGCCGAGAGGCACAGAGGTGGCAGCGCTGTGAGAGTGTGCCCAGGCTTGTCCTTTCCGCGATTAGTGGTGTCAGCACCGGCTCTGGATGGGGTCAGCAGGGGTTCAAGGCCAGGACCATCGGTACGATGACCTTTCTGCCATCCTCTCTTTCCATCTCTAGACGCCGTGTCCCACAAGTTGAACTCTAGACCCTACTCAAGTGTCACCTCCTCCGGCAAGCCTTCCCTGACTTCACAAGCTAGGTCAGAGACCCACCTGAACCACCACTGCATAGTTGCCACAGGATCCTGGAGCTCTTGGCGTCCTTGACTCTCCCATCAGGCTGTGGGCCTCCTGAGGGCAAGGATCATGTTCTTACAGTCCCAGGACTTTCTTCAGAGACTAAGAAAGAGTAGGTACCACAGTTTGTTGAGTAACTAAATGAATGGCTTCGTGTACACAGAAGAATATCATCAGACCCTCTGGACGATGACATCTGTGCCTTCTACATAAAGTGTCTAGCTCTGGAGTCTACAGGACACTCTCTCTTTTTTTTTTTTTAAATCTGAACGCTTTCTAGAAACAGGTTAGGTTCTAAAACACTATTCGTGATGGTCTTTTTGTTGCGTTGGCTTGACTAGACCACAGTACCCAGTTATTCAAACAGTAATCTAGGTGTTGCTGCGAAGGTATTTTGTAAATGTATTTAAAATCCATAACTGGTAGGTTTTAAACAAAGGAGATGATTTTAGATGACCTGGGTGGGCCTGACTCAATCAGTTGAAAGGCCTTAAGCACGGAGCTGAGCCTTCTCTGAAGAAGAAATTCTGCCTGTGGGTAGCAGCTTCAGTCTGTCAGCCGCCCCGCCCCACCCCCCCGCCCCCTGCCCTGCGGGTTTTGGACTTGCCTAGCTAGCCCCCACAACCACGTAAGCCAATTCCTGGCAATAAATCTCTTAATACATATGCTTCTTGGATTTAATCCTGACTGATACACTGTAAATTCAAAATGTCGGAAAGGGCTGAGCTCACGGTTCCTCTCCTGCATTTTCAGTAAATAAGAAGATGCCCGACTCCCCCAGCTTTAAATCCTTGCTGATGTAAGAATGTATCAGCATTCTTTGTCTCCTTCTTGCTGATACATTCTATCAAGAATCTTTTCCTAACATGGGCCCGTATGATCTATGTTAGAGCCATTGATCTAACCCATCTCCTCAACCATTTCTGCAGGCGTGGGGAATAGGACTCCTTAGCAGTCAAGGTTAGATCAGACTGGGCTGCCTTGCTACCTTGAAGGAGGACAGACATGAACTGGCTTTAACATGATAGAACTGTCCACGACTTATCCCAGAAGTTTAAGTAGCAGAACTTTTGCCACGCTTAGTTCCAAGTTCTAGAAAAACACCCCCAGCCTAACTCACACCGTCTGGTTTCAGCTGCCTGGATGACAATGGAAGAAAAGAAAGCATTCGGATGGTTGGTGGTAACGATCGAACACGCGCCGAGCACCTGAATTCTCCAGGTGCACACTGTCCAGTTTCCCACGTCATCCGCCTCTGCATGCTCTGTGCATCGTTGTCTGTTGGGCAGGCAGAGCACCCTTCTCAGGCTCCGTGATTCCCTCCGCCTTCTGCGATGGTTTCTGCCACCTAAAAATTCATCCCGTGTGTATGCACAACCTTCCATTTATTTTCTCGCCACCTTCCAGTTTTAAAAATTATCTCTACTCTCATTTTGTCATGCTTATTATGCTCTTTTTCTCAGCAGCAATCTAAATATTCTCGCTATATTTGTACTTCGAAGGTATGTGGAGTAAAAAACATGTCTAAAAGACATCTCAAAGTCATGCACATATGCAACAAATATACCAAATACTAAAGACTAGATGGTTGGCAGAGACCTGAGTGGCAGGGCATTGGCCAATGGCGCCATCTATTGGTCATGGGTAGAGCTGGATTCTGAGCAGCTCCGTCCTTATCTACAAAGCATTATTCTTGTGACAGTTCCTACGAGGGGGAACTTCTGTCACGAGTTCACATACCCTAGAAGTACCTTCTTTCAGTGACTCTTAAAGCCTACTAACCTTGGTAAGGACAACTTAGGTCACCAAGTGATGGCAGCTGGTCCTTTCGGGAGGCCAAGGGAGCCCACTGAGAGTCATCCGCATGAGCCTCTAACTGCCCCCATACCAGTGCTGAGGCTGTTTTCAAGTGATGTCATGGCCACCAGGGTGATGGCCATGACCTGGGCCAGAGAGTCTCTGCTCCAGCTGCACAGCAGAACCTCTGGGGTGAGGCATGGGCACAGGTATTTTTTTTTAAGTCCCCCCATTGATTTTAGCGTCCAGTCTGGGCTAAAAACCACTTTCCCAAAGGAAGAAGTGAAAGACATGGAAGAGTTAACATTGCACGCATTTGTCAAGATCGCCACCTTCCTCACCCCAGCACCTACTCTCGTCAGCCACCGCGCCATTTACCAAATCTACTCTCAGGGGACAGTGGAGACAAAGAGGCTTCATGACTTTCCCAAGATCGACAGACGCATTTGCGGCAGGTCCGGTCAAGAACTCAGCACTCAGGGTCCTCAGCCATAAGAGCTGGGGGACGGGAGCTCTCGAGTCCCTGTGCCTCCCGGGCTTTCTGAGGTTTTAATGTGTCGCTGATGGCTCGCTGTCTTGCTCCTGCCCGGGACACTCTGGCCATGACCCTGGCCAGGTCGGAGAGCGGGCTGGAGGTGAGAAAAAGCCGAGCCTGCCCCTCTGTGGAAAGCCCAACCCCAGGTCTTGGATGTGGCTGGAATGTCTTTGTCACCTGCAAATTCCTATGTTGAAATCCTAACACCAAAGATGATGGCCTTTGGAAGGTGCTTAAGTCCCGAGGTGGGGCCTTCATGAGTGAGACCCCACAGCGGTCCCAGCCCCTTGCACACGTGAGGGTGCAGCGAGAAGGCGCCAGCTATGGACCAAGACGAGGGCTCCCGCCGGAACCCAACCACGATGGCCCCTGGTCTTGGACCGCCGTCCTCCGGAACCGTGAGATAAGCTCCCGTCGTGTAGAAGCGACCCCGCAGGACGCTGGAGGGCAGAGGCTTGCGGCGGCGCTGAGCGGGACTGGCTCGGCCTCCCGGGCACAACGGAAACGCACTGGCCCGAGTTGTGGGGTTCTGAGCCACCCTACCCTTCTAGCAGCTGAAAAAGAAATCATTTCGACCCAGGAGGGAGGAGACAGTTTAAACCAACCAACAACCTGAATGCTAAACTACTGAAATGCAGGTGTTACCAAACACGCAAATATTTTTTTAAAATCTAACTTGAATGGAGAGAGAAAAATGCTGAAAATGAACACGCCGCTTACGCGACAACACGGAGCTATCAAAGCGCTGAAAACCAGCAGGCCAAGCCCTGCCCTTCCACGTCCACGGCTCCCATTTAATCAGCTCCGCATCCGGCTGCTGCCTCCATCGTCCGCTTTGTTCCGTCCCACGACCCCCGTCCTTCCTCTCCCGCTGCCTAAGTACCTCACACCGTGGGTCCAAACAACGGACAGGGCCCCACACTACACCCCGCTGCTCACACCTCTGCCTCTTCTTCGCTGCACCTGCCCTCTCGCCCACCTGACGAGTTCTACCTGTTCTCTCGGAACCCGACATGCTGTGAAGTCTCCCTAGACAGGCAATAATAGACATGAATGAACATTCAGCAGACGAATAATGCAAATTGCTCATAAATAAATATGATCGCTCTCACTCGTAAGTTAAGAAAATCGAACAACGAAATATGATTCATCCTAAAAGCAGCAAAGATTAACAATGATAACAAAGATATGGCACAAGAGACATCCTTGTTAATTGCTGGTGACAATTACAAAAAGCAAAGTGGAAATATGTGTTAAAAGCCTTAAGAATATTATTTACCCAGTAATTCCACTTCTGGGAATCGACTCTAAGAAAATAACTGGAAATTCAGAAAAAAAGTTTTAACTACCAGGTTTACTGCAGACTTAACAGCTCAGAATTAAATAACCTACATTCTAAATACTAGGAGAATGGTGAAGGAAAATATATCATGAAGATAAAATACTACCCTGGCATTAGAAATAGAGTTGATGGAGAGGACAGAAACATGTATTAGTTGGGATGATTTTGATTGTAATTCAGAAAATCAAAGCCAAGTTGCCTTCAGCGAGCTCATGAAACAGAAAATTCCAGAAGTGATACAGGACTTCAGGCATGGTTTGATCCAACGTTCTTCTGAAACGCAGACCTTCTCATCCCTAATCACGTGTAGGGGCACGATCCCATCTGGGCTCGGCCTACGTGACTCTTCATTTCTATCCCTGTCACCTCCATGTGCGGGTAGCCAAACCGGCCACAGCAATGCAAAGCCTCAAGTCCACAAACCACTCTCGTTTGGAGGAAGACTCTGAGATTCGCTCTGAGTAGACCAGCAAAAGCCACGTACCCAACCTTGAACCAATCCTGGGGCAGGAGACATAACGCACGGATAGGTTTAGTGTAGCACGGAGGTTAGAATTATTTTTTCCTCTGTAAAGGGCCAGAAATAGTAAATGGTTTTGGCATCGTGGGCCATATGATCTCTGTCGCTCTAGTCACCTCTGTAGCACAAAAGCAGACGTAGGCAATGTGCACATGAAGGGTGTGGCCGTGTTCCAACAAGTCGGCACTTACAGCAGGCTGAGGGACAGCTTTGGACCATGGGTGGTAGTTTGCTGAACTCCAGTCTAAAAATATGTAAAACTTACCCTGGACGTGAGAATTAAAGTCAACTCTCCGAAACCACCTAATCCTCAAATGAAAACAGGGACCACTGGAACAAGGAATGTGAAAAATGGTGCCGGGGGACACCCAATAAATATGTAGTACACAGGGGTAAATATCTGTCGGTTTTTCCCAAATCGTGTTTCAAATTCAAGGGTTTTGGCGGGGGGCAATCTATAGCTGAGTAAGAGTCCATTGTTCACCCGCCATCTTGTTTATCCATTTATCTGTTGATGGATATTTGAGTTGTTTCTAACTTTTGGCTATAGTGATCACTGCTGCTATCAACATCAGTGTAAAACTCTTCAGGTTTTAAATTCATAAAAATGGATTTTTTCTAAAATCAAATAAAGCCTAATCAAATATCACCCAAAGCGTAACCAAACATTATGCTACATATTCCTTCTCCTGGTACATCATGAAGCATGTTAGTATGTTAAAGACCCATGAAATCTGTAGTTTAAAGAAAAAAGCACCAACGATAAACTACGAGGTTTCTTAATAGATTAGACTCTAGGCTCATCTTTTTAAAAAAATAAGACATCTCTATACCATGTATCCTACTAAACGTAATTCAGGACAAGAAGGCCTATGTTTTAGAAGAATGTTGGATACAAACAAAATTGTAAACATACTATAAATTTACCTATATAAAAAAAGTTATATACATATATATACACACATATATATATAAAAGGAAAAAAGAAGTTTGCCAAAGGATTTATAATGTTTGTCTGTAGACAGCTGGGTTATGAAAAATTTCTGGTTTTTGTATTCGTCTATATTCCTTTTTTTTCTAAAAGGCTCAGGTGTTACCTTGATAACCAGAAAAAAAAATCATAGGTCAAAAAAAACAAAAACCCCAAACCCATCATTCTGTTACTAAAATAAAGGCCGAACCAAGAAGAGAGCCCAAGCATCTCAGGGAGGAAGGGAGAACGAAGCAGAACGTTCTCGCTTCCGTGTTCCGTAGCTCACTTTACCTCTGCACCACGTGAGTGCTTTCTTTGAGTTATTGGTTACTTACCTGGCTGAAAGACTGCTGTACAGACCAGGCTCCCCCATCTCCATCACTGCACCTGAGATGAATGAAAGCCGCCTCCTAGAATAACAACTCGGAGCTAACATTTGGACGGAGACTACAAAGGACACACCGGTCCACACAGGGAAAGGGGCGGGGAACTGCCACAGCGTTTGATGTTAAAGAGGATCACTTATTTGCTGCAGAGTTTGGTTCTAGAAATGAGGCCTAAGTAGTAGTGATTCTGGCCTCATCTGTACATGGATTTCTGTAGCCCTGCATTTTTTTTTTTTTCCGAAAGATAAAGCCACCAGAGGTGAACTGCGTTTTCCATTTAGAGAATGGAGGAACCAGGAATGGCTTCGGCAGCCTCGTGTGACAAGGTAGCATCCCGCAGTCTCAGGAAGGACCTTGGCTCTTTGCCACAGCAGCCCTGCAAGCTCAAGGATGAGACGGGGCTGAGTGCAAATTGTTCTGTTCTTAGAAGCTTCCTGGGAATTTCATTAAGGGCTTTTACCAAGAGATGTTTAAGGGTGAGGGATGTTTTAGTATACGGTCCAATATGGGACACACGGAGCTTCGCTCAGTGGAAGAAAATATCGCCTTGATAAATCTAGCAAACGTTTCTGTGCCAGCAGGTTTATTAATAACCCATCTCCTGACACCTTCCTTCGGACTTCTGTGACCGCTGGAATCTTGGGTTAGATGGACCTACGACTGGATCCAGCTCAGCAGTTCCTCATAACCCCAGCTGCTAAGTGGCTCTGGGCAAGTGACTTAATCTTCCTGAACCTGGGTCTTTTTCTGCAAGAAATAAAGCTCTTGTGATAAACCAAAATAGAGAAAGAGCTTTGTAAATTATAATGTGCTGTATAAAGGCAAGGCGATATTATGAGAACTTTTTCTCACTCTCCAAAGAGAAACTTTCCCCCAGGTAGGACGCCCTGTCTGTCGACAGAGTACACGTCCTCGCCCTTGCTCAGACGGCCCCTCTGCCCGAATGCCCGGCCCGTCCTCTCTTCCAGTCCAAATTCTACCATTATTCAACACCCAAATCAATTTCTACCTAGTCCAAGGAGTCTAGCTGTCTGTGAGTTCTCTCGTCTCTAAATTTCTCTAGCATTTGCAGTTGATGCCAGTCCAAAAATTCTACCATTATTCAACACCCAAATCAATTTCTACCTAGTCCAAGGAATCTAGCTGTCTGTGAGTTCTCTCGTCTCTAAATTTCTCTAGCATTGGCAGTTGATGCCAAAGAATGTTTCAGTTCAGGCAATTTGCTTTGCTTCTCATTCTTTCGTGTCTTTGCACCCTGTCTCCATAACCCGATTTTAAAATACACTTTTTATAGACATAGAACGTACACGCATAGAAGGGCTCACGCAGCACAAAAGCAACCCTGCAACCACCACCCGAATTACCACGTTCCTTTTTAACTTACCGCAGCCTTTTCGAAAGCTAATAGGACACCACTTTGTGTGAAATGTAAGAACTTTGCAACGGTGTGTTTCCATTCAGGCTGCATCTTTTGTACCGTTTTGCTTATATAACATTTATTTATGTCATAAACTACACGATACGATTTTACAGTTTTGTACGAAAGCATTTCTTTTAAAGAAATCAAAAGGAGAAAAAGTAGGTTTCTATTTACCTACATATTTACCATTTCTGGTAGTCTTCATTCCTTCCGATTGGGCCAAGTTTTAGCTACTTAAAAATTTCTAATTTTTCAAAATATTATTCTTTATAAGTTAAATTATGGTTGAATTACCGCCTTCATAAATTATATATCCTAAAAATTGCCTAAACCTTACGCTTTTCTCCTTGGTAATTTTAAAAAAATGGCTTTGAAAGTGGCGCTGTAGTTCCATTATAAACGAATAGAGTACATTACCTAAAATAAAAGGTAGCTTCCTTCTGAAATCTAGATTCGTTTTCTAGCCAAAAGAAAAAATAGCAAAAGATGTTGATTTAAAAGGAAATAAAAGTTTTAAAAGGCTAGTTCTGTTAATTTTAATTCTCAAGTTACAATCCATGGTAACCTCATCTGCGGAGTAAAAAAGTTTACTTGATACTCAATCGGAGAAAGTTTCCACACACGTCTCAAGTATCCTTTGTTCGCTGCCTTGTCATACCCCATAATTCGGTTATCACAACGCATCCTTAATTCATTATTTGAAACTTACACTTAATTTTCTACACTTAAAGTAACCTGATGTTTTCTTTTCCATTCAGCAAATATCAATTTCACCATTTCTGTTTTCTATCAAGAGGTGAGGTCAAGTAGGAAGAATGAGGTTAAAAACTGTGTCTTCTTCAGTCTAATGAAAAAACTGCTTTATTTTGTCACAAGGGGCATTATTCTATTTTCTTTTTTTAAAGTCAGGTTTAGTGATGAGTAATTTGCATACACTAAAATCGAGCCTTTTTAGGTGCAATGAATTTTGACAGTCTAGAAGCCACCACATCAAAGAATAAAACATGTTCCTCTTTTGTTAACCGATGTCAGCATAAAAAATAAATTAATTAATTTAAAAAATAAATAAGAATAATAATAAAAATGTTCCTCAACCCAAAAGTTCCCTCATGTCCCTTTGCTATTAAACTCCTCCCAACATTTCTAGTCCACAAACAACCCCTAAGCTGTCTTTCTGTCCGTGTTTGCTTTTTTCGAATGTCATATAAATGTAAGCATTCAGTACGTAGCATTTTAAGCCTAGTTTCACTTAATCATGATGCATCTGAGGTTCATTTGTGATGCTGCATGTATCAACAGTTCGCTGTATTTTATCGCTGAGTCATATTCCATCATATGGATGTACCACCACATTTTACTGACTTATTCGATAGCTGATGGACATTTGACTAATTTCAGTTTTGGGCAATCATGGGTAAAGCCACTGGAAACATCTGTGCGATGTTTGTGTATAGACATGTGTTTTCATCTCTCTTGGGTAAATAACTAGGGGTGGGACTGCGGAGTCACATGGTAATGACATATTTTGTTTGATAAGAAACTGCTAACCTGTTTCCCAAAGCAGCCGTCTAATCCGCAGTGTAGGAGAGTTCCCCTGTTCAGCATTTTTGCCAGTAACTTTTCTAAGAGGTGGTCGCTGTCATTTAAATGTGCATTTCCCAAATTACCAATGTCATTAAGTACTTTTCATGTGCTTTTTTGCCATCCGTGTATTGTCTTTGATTTGAAGTGTTTGTTCAAACGTTTTGCTTAGTTTTAAACTGGGACGTTTGTTTTCTTAATATTGAGTTATGAGGGTCCTTCATATATTTTGGATATGTGTTTTAAAAATATTTTCCCCTAGCCTACGTCTTCATTTACGTTTTATTAAAAGTATCATTCATTTATGGGTTGTGCTTTTTGTATCCTAGCTAATAAATCTTTTCTAATCCCAGGTCACAAAGATTTTCTCCTACGTTTTCTTCTGGAATTTTTAAACTTTTAGGTTTTACATTTAGGTTAATTTTTCTATATGGCTTAATGCCATGGGTCAAGATACAGTTCGTTATCCATTTCAGCATCATTTGCTAAAAAAGACTATTTTTTTCACCACTGAATTGCTTTGCCCTATTTCTGGATTCCTCAGTAATCTCTGTTTTTCATTTCACTAATAGCCCACTGTTGTGACGAATGTGGTTTCCTAGTAAGTCTTGAAAACATGTAATGTGAGTTCTCTAACTTTGTTCTTTTTCAAAATAGCTTTGACTATTTTAGCTCCTTTGATTTTTCTTATAAATTTCAGCATTAGCTTGTGGAGTTCTACAAAAAACCTGCTAGGATTGATTGGAATTGCACTGACTCCACAGATCAATTTGCAGAAAACATGTTAATATTGAGTTTTCCAATTAATGAACACGGTATATCTTTTGTTGATTTTAAGCACTGTTTCTCTTATAATACTTTTAGGTTTTCAGCCTACAAATCTTGCACATATTTTATTAGGTTTTTCCCTAAATATTTCAAGTTTCTATGTAGATGTTACATAGGCAATCATGTTATCTGTGATTATGTAGAGTTTTGTTTATTTTTTTTCCAATTTGTATGTCTTCTACTTCTTTTTCTTGCCTTATTGCACTGACAAAGACTTTCAGTATGATGTCAAATCATTGTGAATGAGAGGGGGCACACTCACCTTGTTTCTGATATTAGTATTAGCATTCAGTCTCTCACCATTAAGTGTTAAAATAGCTGTAGATTTTACAGATGCCCTTTATCAACCTGAGGAAGGTACCTATAATTCCTGGATTGTTTAGAGTTTTCATCATGGATGGTTGTTAAATTTTGTCAAGTTATCTTTCTTCATCTAGTGAAACGATCATACAGTTTTTTTATTCTTTAATTTGCTCACCTCGTAAATTATATTGAGTGATTTTCAAATATTAAACAATATTGAATTCCAGGAACAAACCCCAGTTGTTCATGATGGATTATCATTTTATGATATTGCTAGGTTTATTTGCTAATACTATTTGTAGAAGTTTTTGCATCTGTATTCATGAGGAACATTAGTTGGTAGTTTTATTTTCTTGTAATGCCTTTTGCTGGTTTTGCTATCAGGATAATACTGGCCTTGTAAAATGAGATGGGAGGTTTTTCTTCCTATGATTTTTAATTTTCTTTTATGGAATCGATATCTTCCTTAAATGCAGAATTCGCCCGTGAAGCATCTGGGATGGGAGCTGTCTTTGGGAAAGGTTTTAAATTCAAATTTTTAAGTAAACAGAGGACAGTACAGCTCATCTTGAGTAAGCTTTGCTGATTTTGATCTTTCAAGGAATTTGTTCGTTTTACCTAAGCTGTCAAATTTATCGATGTAAAGGTGCCCATCTCATTTCTTTGTCGTCTTTTTAACGTTCCCCTGTTGTTGGTGACAGCGCAAGACTCAGCTCAGCTCTTCAGCTTTACCAGGTGGCTTGGTGTCTGCCACGGGCACGTGTGGTTCAGAGTCAGTCAGGGGTGTGGGCCGTGGGCTTCCTCCTCTGCTGTCGCTGTCCTTACGGAGATTCCTCTTGATTCCTTCTGGTGGTTGCTCTGTACTCTGGTTCTTCCAGCCGGTAAGAACGGATTTTGTGCTGGAATTTTAGCCACTCTGCCTGGTGCGGGCTAAGGCCTGCCTTGGTCTAAAAACTATGAAATCTGGAAATGCATCAGAGTCACTTCCTTCTTCCAAATACTGATTCGCTCCAGTCTACTCCTGCTTTTCATCGCTCTCTAGTATCTTTAGATCGTGTTTTTAAAAACATATTTTGTCCAGTGTGTGTGCATGTGCATGAGTGCCTGTGTGTGTGCCTGTGTGTGCGCGTGTGCGCGTGCATGTGCTCACAGGATGGTCTGATAAGAAATGCTCAGCTGTTACTGGAGGGGGAACCACTACACACTAATAAGGCCCCCAGTTATGAAGTGTAATCCTTTTCTAAAGGACCAAGATTATGAGAAGTATTCTCTCGATTCTGTAAGCCACGGATAAGTCACCTCAATAATTTTAGATCCTGCAGCATTTTCTTGAGTCATTTCCAATCTCTGGGCATCGAGTCATTATCCAGGAACCTCCCTTCCCCGTGTTAAAGTGGGGAGAGTTCGAGTCCTCGCTTTACTGCACTTTGTACATCGTGCTTTCATAAGATGCAGCATAGGAAATACTCCGGTCAGGTGGAAATTTACTTCAGAGAAAGGCGTCTGCCCTGAATGCTGACTCCTTTCCCGTCTCTCCCTGCTGAGCTGAGCTGAGCTGAGCTGGGAAACCTGAATGGATACCCGAGGATCCCTCATCCCTAAGCCCGGAGGAAAATGCTGTGCAGTTGGCAGCTTGCTTTTCTCCTCCACATCCACCTGGCTTGCTCTACCTTCCAGGCCACCAAAAGTCCCAGAACCTGCATTAGGCCTAGATTTCTAAGTATCATCCAGATAAGGGAAGGAGGATCTAAGAGAAGGACTAGGAGATAAACCCTTGCCCTAGAGTGGGGCGTCACTCGACCTCCGTAATATCCGTCTATTCCTCCTTCCTTCATAAATAAATAAAATGCTATTCACACACCAGACGTCCTGATAGGCAACGGAGAGTCAGTGATAACCGAGACAAAGTCCTTGTCCCCAGGACCTTTTTGGTTAGCCATGCAAACAGAAATGCAGCAGCACGTTCTAAGGCTTGAGGGAGATGGGTGGAATGTGTTGGGAGTCACAAAGGAGAGGCTGGTCAGTTCCGGGGGGCGGGGCGAGCGTCAGGTGAGACTCTGTGTAAGTGAGGGTTGGCCAGGTGCACGGGGGTGCAGCTGGGAGAACTGGCCGTTCTGGTCTGAGATCACAGACCTGGATCCACCTGATGCTTTTAAGAAACCCGCAGGGGCGATGGTGCCACTGGAGCATGGGGTCTGAGGTGAGGGAGAGGGTGCTGGGGAGGAAAGAGCCCTAACGTGGAGGGCTCTCTGCGTGATTGAAGCATTTGGACTTCACCTCATAGAGTGCACTAAGCCACTGAAGTGCCTTCATCAGGAGGTTGGCAGGATCACATATGTGTTTTAGGAAAACCCTGGTGTTCATTCCTGCACATTCTTGACGCCTGTCAGGGTCCCTCCCCGAGGAGCTGGTCTGATGGGGGCAAGAAGCGGGGTCAGCAGAGAAGAAACGTGGTCTTTAGAACCATCTGGTCTAAAATAAGACTACAGTCATCTATTGTGCGCTACACTGAGCCTCTTTTCATGCCAGATACGGTCTGGGGACCAGACCTGTTTGGACATGGTTTGGGTGGAAAACTGGTCGTCCTTTCCAAAGACAATTTGGATTTCAAGAGGAAAATCGCAGCCCCAGAGCTCCAAGCAAAGGGGTATTACAGGCGAGCCAGACTGTGCAAAACTGAATGCCACAAAATAACCACCATCAAGTCTACGTGAGGGCACAGCCGGGAGGGGAGCTGAGGCCATAGGTTTCTTGGCATAAAATCGGGTAGTGTTATCAGACACTATTACTGTCTGGAAATCAGAAATAAAGGAATGAAGATGAATTCAAGTCTCTTTCTGGAAATAGGACTAAAGGGTTCAAGAAAGTCCCTTGGAGCTGTGAAAGGAACAAAGTAATGGGAGTGGGGAGGGCGTGTAACGGCACAGCGGAAGTGGCAAGTCTGTCCGCGAGCCTCGCTTTCCTGCTCGGAACCAGAAGGTCACAGCCAGAGGGGGACAGCGGCTAAAACCAGGAACCTAGGAAAGAGTCTGGCAGTGGTTCTCAGACTGAACCCTGGACCCACCTAAATGTCGTCACTACACGACACTTACGGGGTGGCAGTCGGTGTCTGCCTACACCATTCCACCTGAATTCGCTATCGCATGATGAGGGGTTAAAACTAAGGCTGGCTTCACCGGGGTCTTCTCAGAAATGGCCCCACCTGTCCCGCGTGCCGCTGAGGTCCCCGAAAAGAATGGCGCTTTGTGGGGTGTTGGAAGCATGAGGACACCTGGTTTCAAGTCCCAGCTCTACCATGTACTCGAAATTAAGCCTATATCTTCAACTATGAAGTAGAAATAATGGCACTTATCGGCATGGTCATTACTGAGGAGTTCATAAAGAGTCTTGTTAAGGGTTAGTCAGATGTTAATTAATAGCAATACTGACCAATGAGAGCGGACAGTATCTAGAGCTAAGCAGCTGAACACGGTAGCCATAAGCTACGTGTGGCTCTTCGAAACATGGCCACCCTGAATTGAGACGTACTGCTAGAGTTGGCACTGAAAAATGAAGAACATCTCAGTTTTTACATAAAGTATAATAAAAATTATATAATTTATATTTATAATTAATGTTTATTTTATATTCACAATAAATCTATTATAATAAAAATTATAAGCAAGTCTTATATTCTATTATTAAAATTAATCTCTTCTGTCTCTTTTTACTCATTTTAATGTAGCTGCTAGAAAATTGAGAAGTATCGTGCGGCTCGCATTCGGGGCTGAGATAATATTTCTAATAGGCAGCACTGGTCTGGGCTATTTCCCATCCATGACATGAGTGATAAGGAACGTGGGGATTTTAGACCCATCTTTCAAAGAGAGGTCAGGATGTATGTGACAAATGTGTTTATCTCACTAATTCGTTCACGTGCAGATTCATTTCAGACGTGCATTGAGCATCTACTCTGTGCCAAGGACTGGGCACAGCGTGACCCGGGCTCTTCGTTGGTGGGGGGTGGGAGGTGGACACCATAACCACGGATGGTGGCGGGAGCGTCTCCACGAGGCCACGGGACTCCTCGACCATCAAGAATGGGTTTGGCTCTGCCTTAGTAGCACCGAACTCGGGGCTCCCAACTGGATCTTCAAGGTAAGGGGAAACACAGGAAATCTTGGTCTGAACGTTCTTGCTGCAGCCGGGCAGGCTTTGAAGGTTTCCCTGTTGCACATGGACCCAAACGAAGGACAGACTCTCAGGTGCTCTGTTAGCTGAGCCTGCAGGAGCGTAGTGCTTCGGAGGCCAAGGTCTCAGTCTGATCCCTGCATGGGTCATTTCGCTTTGCTCTGATCCCTGCCCCAGACCGGCCCCTGCAAACTCCAGGCGGCGGCTTGTCAATGCCTCTGAGTGACTCGGGGGACGGGTGGGGAGAGCGTGTGAAACGACAGGGCACATCTCTCGCCACCTCTGGGGCAATGACCAGTATGTTCTTGACCAACGGTGAGCATGCTCGGCAGCAGAGCCCACGGGACTCAGTGTGTCCCTCTACACAGTGGACCCAACGAAAGCCACTCTCCCCTGCACAGCTCTGCAATCATTGGCCAGAGCGGAGCTGGTAGGACGAGGCTCCTGGCCACCACGTCTGTGGGGCAGAGCAGAACACAGGCCGCAGTCACCGGGATTCAGCCTTTCTAAAGCACACGGGGCCACCTCACCTGACCCACGGAGATTGTTTAGACTTGGAAATACGGACACCTATCTCTTGAGTGACCTGTCTGCTGGTGATATTTACATCCAGATGCCCACAGAAAGGTGGTATGTTTTAATTCCAGGCCGGGATTCAGCCCCACGCACCTCACTGAAGCATCGCTGACAGAAAGGCTGGTCTGGGACCTCCAGCTACACAAATAAATACTGGAGCAGGGTCTAACAGGAAGACCCTCACTACCCAATTTTTTCCAGATGGCAGTGATGGATAGCTGTATGTTTATGTTTACTTGGTTTCCCAGGTGACTGGTGTCCTGGCTTCCACTGGTCATGGCTTGATGAGCTTTTCTCGAAGATGTGAGCCGCCTACCCCAACCACCCAGCTCTCAGAACTCAGGTCTACACCACATTCAACACCGTCAGGAGGGTATTGTGCTCCCTGGATGGCTAAGTTAACTCTTTACTCACCAATGCTTCCCTGAGCCTCTCCTTGTGCATTTCCAGAACCAGCACAAGATTCAAATCTAAAACCACGGAAAGAAACCGCGGTAGCAGGCTAACGGCCCCTCAAAGATCCCCGCATCCTAATCCCATGAATGTGTTCTGTTTCATGGCAAAGGGGAGTGAAGGTTGCAGATGGACCTGAGGTTGCTATCCCTTGATCTTAAAATAAAGGCTACCCTGGACCACTCAGGCGGGTCCATCGTAGTCGTAAGTGTCCCTCAGAGTGGAGGAGACAGGTGGAGGACAAGGTCAGAGTGACGTGACGTAAGAGGGACTCGACGTGTCACTGCAGGAGAAAGGGGGCCACGACCTGGCGTTCTAGAAACCAGAAGAGGCAAGGAGGGAATTCCGGAAAGGAACTCGGCCCTGCCGGCACCTTGACCTCAGCCCCGTGAGACCCTGGTGGAACTTCCAGACTAGAGGACTGTGAGATAATAAATCTGTACTGTTTTAAGCCACTGAGTTTATGGCAATTTGTTATAGCAGCCATCACAGAAAACTAATAGACTTAGAGAAGGTAAACCCGAGCTTGGCCTCCGAACTCTGCTGGATGTAAGTCCTCATTCCCTCAGCATGAAGCAACCTAATGGGATACACTCTTCCCGGGGCGGGGAGGGCTGGCGTCCACGCTGCTTCCCACGAGGCACGGGAAAGGAGGGACGATGGAAGCCCCGCCACCCAGTCCTCATTCCACGCGAGTAGGGAGAAAGAGCGCGGGAGGCCGTGGTTCCCATCCTGGCCTTGCCATTCAAGGCGTCTGTGATCTTGAGTCAGCCAGTCTTCTGCTCAGTGTCTTAAGGGGGACTGCACACACTCAGGGTTGCTGTGAAGAGTGAATAAAACAAGGTGTGTCCAGAGCCTGTGTCAGGGCCTGGGGGGAAGGCGGAACTCGCAAATCCTGTCCCCTTCCACCCTCTCTGCAGTCATTTCTCTGATCTCTCCCGCCCTCTCTGATCCGGGGGCCCTGGGCTGAGTTAGTTTCTCAGCACCTCTTGCCAGGACTGTGTCAACAGCTCCCGAAGGGCCAAATGCAGACTTCTCTCCTCCTTGACAGCTTCTAGAATAATCTTCCTAAAATGCAGCTTCCCTCGTGACACGTCTCCGCCTGTCAGTCTTCCAGGAGCTGTGACCAGTGGACTGACACGTCTGAGGTTGTCTGAAAGGCGCGTGGGCAGCTCCCGACTTCCCCACCAGTCCCTTCTCCACGCGGCCCGCTAGCTCGGCTTCCCTTCTTGTCGCACGCTGACTCCTTTCTGTGTCTTTGCGCCCTCGTCGTGTCCTCTACCTCTGGAACGCCTGCCCCCTCTTCTTTACCCACAGAGCAACTCTTGTCTTTTAAGGCCTGTTTTAAATGTCACCACGTTTGCAAAGCCTTGTCTGGTTCCTCCGAGAGGTAAGCACTGCCCGCACCGTTCCCCCGTCCTACGCTCACTGCAGAACTCAGAGCGCGTTCTGACCGTTTAATACGCCCGCCTCCCCCTCCACCTTTGGGTTCTTTCGTGACAGACAGGTGCGCTTTGCACCTTTGTTGTCAGAGCTGAGAACATCTGCTTTGCATATGACATATACTCGAGATGAAATATACTCCATTTGCTTTTATGCGTATGAATGAATTAATGAACCAACAAACGATACGCGAGCGGCCCACATCTTTAAAGCTGTTGCCAAGGACTTCGAGCCTACTCGGGACCTAGACGACCCCTTCTGTGATGCTGCACACACGGTGAGTCCTCTCGCAGGGCGGGGTCAGCCAGTAACTCTGCCCTATTCTGTTCTCTTCTGACTTTGGTTCTCCAGAGACCATTACCCTTAAATTCCCAGGAAGCGCGTTGTTGAGTGCCTGAGAAATAACGAAACGATAAACCAGTATTGCCAATATAATGGTGGTGGAAAGATACGAAAGGTTTTTGTCTCCGCCTGGTCAACTCCTTCTGTCCTGGGAAAGGGACCTTCTTTCTTCCAGGAATTGCTGCCCCGACCCCCTCCATCAACGACAGCCGTGGAATCGGAGTGAGGGCTGCCCGTCACAGTAGAAACGTGGGGACGGGACCCACACCTATCCAATCAGAACACTTCTCTGAAGTTTCTAAAAACTGAAGCTTGGAAGAGCTTTTTTCCTTCTCCAGAAGCATCATATAATACCATCATAATGACATCGTATTATATGCTGCTCATTACCTGATTCTTTTGTCATAAAATAGAGCGCCTGTGTTTGTTTAGAGCTGTATCCCCAGCACTGAGAACTGCGCAAGGTACGGAAGGTTCTCAACAGATATCTGGTAAACGAATGAACAAGTGTTGGGAATGTGTGAGCTGAAGGGCTGCCGGCAGCCATGAAACCTACCAGGTCAAAGAAACCAGGTAAACACCACCTAGAAAGAAGGAAAGAAGTAAGACAGGGCGTCCCGACAGGCTCGAGTGTCCCGGTTCCGGTCCCTGAGGTTCTTGGAGCTTCCGTGGTCTACACCTTCCATTAATCCCCTTTTCAACTTACATGTTAGTTTAACTTGAGGGCCCTGTCGCTTGCAACTAAGAGTGACCCTCGGTCCTCCTGGATCCCTGACTAATAATCTGGACCTCCTAATTTCTGGAGTCCCAGTTCCTGTGGCCCCTTAGAAGCGACATGACAGCCTCTGCTATTATTCTTACTCTCGATGGACCAAAGACGGGGTTCATAGGTCACTCTTTCTCTTAGAATCCTTCGGTGGTTTCTCCTTGCTTTAAGAGAGGGTCGAAAGTCCTTGGGACAAAAGGGTCGGGGCCTCTACACAGCCAGCCTTTTGTGTGTTTGTTTTTTAACCACTCTGCACTTTAACGAGCCCCCCGCCCCACCCCTTTGATAAATTCCCAGAACCTGTCTTGCCTTCTCTTACCTCCGATCCCTTGCAGAGACCATCATCTCCCTCACCAGGAGCACGCGGACCCTGCTCTCTATCCACTACTTCTCATCCTTAACGTCGAAGCCCGGCCTCCTGTGAGCCGGGAAGGCCTCCCCACCCCCACTTACCACGCGACGCACCGCACTGCGCTTTTAACTGTCTAATTTATTCTATTCGAATAAGAGGAACGTAGACACATAGGGGGAAAATATGATATAGGGAGGTGTATAAAGAAAAGCAAACATCTCGTGCCCCTGCCTCCCAAGAGCACTTTCTGCCGCACCGTTAACACGTTCCCGATGAACTGTGTGTGAACACGTCCCCACGCGTGCATCCGCCACATCCTTTTTATTTAGAAATGAGATAATACTCGATGTGCTGCTCTTCCTTCGCTCATGTGAGAAGATATGTCCATTCCAACACGTGTTTACTTTAATATTTGTAATGGCCAAACAGTATTCCAGGGCAGCGACAAAAGATAACTTTATTTAATGAATCTCATAAGGATGAATATTTGTGTTGTTTTCAGATTTTAAAATTCTTCATCTATCTTAGGCTTTTTTATTCTTATCTCTCTCTCTCTCTCTCTCTCTCTTTCTCTCTCTCTTTCTTTTAAATATTAGGCTATTTTTATAAGTATATCTCCGGGATAAATTCTTTGGAGTGGTTTGAAAGATATTTAAAAATTTTGAGACGTATTGCCAAATTGTAGTCCAAAAAGTTGACACTAATTCAAATTCCTACGAACAGTACAAAAATTTTTCTTACTTTGATATTTTCTTTCCAATAGCAAATATATCAAACTTTCTAATGTCTGCCTATCTGTTGGATAAAAAATCTTTTTGTTTGGAATTATATTTTAAAAATTCTCAGTGAGGCTGGGCATCTTTTCATATATTTCAGGTCATTTGTATTTTATCATTTTCTGAGAACATCCTGTTTGTTTACTGGCTCTCTTTTTTTAATTTGGAAAAGCTCTTTGAAGCGAGAAAATTAACCCTTAATTCATTATGTTTGTTTTGAACGTTTTTACCAATGTGTTATTTGTCTTTGGACTTTGGCAATGGATATTTTTTGGCCATATAAATGTTTTAAAGTTCTCAAACGTAATATACTAGATTCCTTTATGGCTTCTGGGTGCATTGTGTGTTGAATGTGTTTTCTTGGCAGGAAATCCAGATCTAGGATTCAAAAGAGAAAATCACCCTTCACGGGATTACTTTAAGAGCCATGGAGACGTGAAAAGGTATAAGGAGTTTTATTACAAAATGCTTCTGTTCTGGGTCCTAAGGAGATCCTGTCTCAGCTCTTAACGGCCGGCAGGGTGAGGAGGGCCAGACAGTCTTAATTGAGGATTTCTTAACTTAATTGAGGTTGGGTTTCAACTCCAGCCTTGGGAGAAGCCCTATCTCTCTAAGCATCTCCCTTGTCGACGCACAGATCACACCAGCCTGCTTGCCGAGCAGGCTGAGAACGGTCCCTAACCACGTGGAGCCACAGTTCTGATTCACACTCTGGGGCTAGAAGAGAGCTAAGACCACTCCCGGATTCTTCCCACATGTTCTGTGTCACGAAACAGAAAATGTAAGGATCGTCATTTAGAGAGGTCAGCGTCCAGGCCAGCTAAGAGGGGGAGACTGGCTCAAGACGGTGGCTTCCAGCTCCCTCCATACAGGCATAACCTACAGGACACTCGCCACCTTAGGCAAGCTGCTCCTGAAGTGCTGGGGGCTCTCAGAGGCAGCAGCACCATGACTCAGGCATGACCATTCCTGCTGACCTCCCAGCCCTCTCGTTAGGAACCACAGGTGAAGGACAACTTCCTCCCAGACAGTAAGTGTTCTAGGTGTTCCACATCTGCAGTAACCGGCAGTTATCATGCCTTGGTTATCATCTCTGTAGTCATGTTTGGGCCCACGCTGGCCTCTTTTCTGGCTACGTCAATGCTGAGAGAGGATGACAGAGTTAAAAGTGCTCTTGGGAGAGGATTAGGTCCTGGAAGAGGAGTGAAGAAAATGCTCAAGCCTCCTGAAGAAAACCCGAGTCACGGAACTGGCCAGAATTGGACAGTAGAGTCACCACAAGAGACGATCCAAGATTGGAGCAGAGGCAGAGGCAGAATCCGTGGTCAAATCCAAGGGCAAAGACATGAAGAGTTAATATGGAAAGAGCGTGGAAGTGAAGTCCAGTTACATTCTCACAGGCGGCGGGACGGCCTCCGTGAGAAGCCCCGGAACCGTGTGCCGTGCGGACGACTCTTAATTTTGAAGGTCAGGGCTGCAACCCTCAATTTCAGAAACAGAACGACAGCTGGCGGAACTGTGGCTGGAGCGGCAACCATGCCGACCTGGCCGGCTCCGCCACCAGAGCGCCACGAGTTCAGGGGGACAGGTGTGGTGCTGGCACATCGGTGGTCAGGGGGTGGGAACGACCCCCGGGGGGCCCTCGGGCATGTGGTCCTCTGGGCTCCGGTCCCTGCTCCTACTCAGCCTTCCTCCCACCCTCGGCTTTAGCTCTTCAATTTTATGCTCTTTCCCCTAGCTTAAATACTGGTTTAAGTCTCCTTTTTTGAATTGTTTTTAAAAAGTAACGGAGGATCACTAAAATAGCCAAGTAACATAAAAGTATATCAAGTAAAAAGTGAAGTCCCTTCTTACACTCCACTCCCGCTTCCCGGCGGACGGCGACGTGAACAATCAGATCGGTGTGCCTTTGGGATTCTTCTAGGTCCGAGCACGCACGCAGGCTCCGTTTGAGACGCGTGGGCAGACCGCTCGCCCTGCGCCGCCACTTGCTTTCCTCACTCACACGTCACAGACGCCCGTCCCGTTCCCGCGAACGACTGACCCTGAGCACCACGGGTTTGAACTGGGCGGGTCCACTTACTTGGATTTATTTCGACAAATACCGTAAACGTATTTTCTCTTCCTTATGATTTTCTAATAACTTTTTCTTTCCTCTAGCTTACTTTACTGTTAAGAATACAGCGTATCGTACATATAACATGCAAAATACGTGTTGATAGACTGTTTATGTCATTGGTCAATAGTAGGCTATGAGCAGTTAAGTTTCAGGGAGTCAAAAGTTATAGAGGGAGTTTTGACTGTGCGGGGGTCAGCACCCCTGACTCCGGCATTGTTCCGGGGCCACCTGTATATGTATCTACTACATTCATGTCCACGGCTACAGAGGCGTCATAGTAAGAACATGCAAAATGAATGAACCATCCCCCTACTAATTTTATAGTGCACACAGTTGTGCCTTGAACACTCTCATAAGGGTATTCTGGCTTACTGCGTGTTCCCGTAGGATAGATTTCTAGAAGCGAACTGCTGAGTCAACACCTATGCACATTTACAATTTTGACGGGTTCTGCCAAATCGCCTTCTGTGTTCCAGTGTCCACTTTCACCCACACCCTTTCGACCCTTTCCCTCCCCCTCGCCGTCACTGAATAAGAACTGTCTTATTTCACAGACCAGAGTCTGACCCGATGTGCGTCCAGGCTTTGAACGTACGGTGCCTGAGCCTGGCGCTCATCTTCTGGCTGTGAACGCTACTCTGGCCGGCTACTCTGGCCAGGGCTTCCGGGGCTCTTCCCCTGCTCATTCCACATCCGTGTTCACCGGGGCTCATACGAATTTTGACATGAACCATTTCGTACAACGGACGGTTTACCGAGTGTCTTCCCCTTCTTACTTCACTGAATGCTCACGAATTTCTCTTTGTGTAAAGAGGGACGGCATGAATTTGGAGGACTCAGACCAGTTAATGGCTCCTTAAGTTCATATGGTCAATAAAGGAAAGAACTAGGACTTGACTGCCATCCTCCTCGGTTCGAAGCCCATGGCCAAGCCCCATTTCCCCTCTGCCTCTCGGGAACAGACAGTCGTCACAGAGCTTGTGTCTCTGATCAGTAGCTGTCTATCCCTTTGGAATGTCTACTGTCTCCAGAGAAACTCAAGTCCGTTGGCTGGTTGGATTTGGGGCTGCTGTCATTTATGACTTAGGGCTATCGATTTTGCTCATAAAAATGTTTTTGCAATTTGAATATTCTGGTATGCGGCCCGAGGTGACCGAGGGCAACATCTCCAGGAGAAGATAACTGGCAGGGTGCCAAGAGGCCTCGTGGTGACCTTATCTAGTAAGCGATAGCATCGGAATTGGAACCAGACCCATCTGACTCCAAAGCTGAAGCCCTTTTCCATTGACTCTACGCACCTCCGCACGAGGGCAAGGTGCTCAGGGCAGAGGATCAATGCATTCTTTCTTTATAGGCAAATTACATAGAAGCCAAATTCTCAGAAGGATGCCTGCTGAGCATGGAATCAGATCGAGGAGAGTTCAGGGTCTTAAGAAGCTAATTTCGGCTCAAGTAGCTGAAGGCAAGCTTACCCACGGTGGGGGAGGGTGGGTCACACACTCCAAAACCAACAGAGGCTCGAGGAATGTAACCCGGAGGAGTAAAGCAGGTCAGGGAGCAGGTGATGACAAAGAGAGGGGACTGTGGCCAAGTGGCGGGTGCATGCCTTTCCAGAGGAAGCAGCTGCTCCTCCAGAGCTCCTCCAGAGCTCCAGCCCATTGTTGCCAGTATGGTTCATCCAGGCTTGCCCAATTTTTCAATTAAAAGCTAGACACCTACATTTTTCTATGTGGAAGTAGCTGACAACTTTTAAAAGTACTGTGAGTCTATACAGCGTGGGCCCAGCAAAAGTGGCCAATCAGGAGCCAGTCTGTGACCTTCCACAGCAGGATAACTTTTATTAAGAGAACCACGATGCTCGAAGCCATTCAGAAATGGGTCTTTCAGCCTCGAAAAGATTAAGATCGGTTCAGATTTTCCTTTTTATTCTCTGTTTACAGTCATTTCCCAGGTAGAATGGAATATATTTCTTTCCATTTCCTCTTACTAAGCCATGTCTCCTGGGGAGGATTTCCGCTCAACGTTTGGTTGGACTGACACCTACGTTGTCAATCCTTTGTGGTATGATGACTGCCATTATTATTATTTTTGGAGTTGCCCTTATTCTTATACTCCATGGCTGATCACTGCCATTGACTGTGAATTTTACTAATTCAACTCTCGTAAGTATAACTTCAGTCGCTTATGGATTCATTTTTCTTTTGTCTTTTTTTTTTTTTTTTTTTTTAATGATTTATATGCTTCATAAGATTCGGGGAAGTTATGGCTTACAGGAGAGAAAGGAAGAAATGAACACTCTTCTAGGTCCGGAAATCACAAGGGGAACTGGACTGGATTTTCATTCAAAATGAAGACTGAACTTTCCTCCCAGATCTCAGCAATGCTGGAATTGACCCGCCTCCCATCTGCTCCTGCCTCGTGGCACACAGCAGCCGCAGGACCAGTTAAACCATCACTGGATGCAGGAGGAGGAGACAACGCTCCCGGAAGTGGAAGGCGGCTCCTCTCCTTAGGCACATCGCGCCAATCCGAACACGACCCTGACGTGTCCCGCACAGCTCCAGAAGAAATAAACTTGTGGGTTTAATAGCATTTGGGCACGGGGACTCCATCAGCATCTTCGAAGAATCGTGTCCATAATCAGCTAAAAAGGCCATTTCAGTTGACAAGCGTCAGGCTTTCATAAAACACTTATTAACGAGATACTAATTCAAAACGTACTAATCAGACTTCCCTGCTAGACACTGCCTTGCCTTTACTGCTGAGTCATAACACGTGGCAACACATTACAAAATAAGTGACATTCAACCAGAGTCTAAATAGCTAGAGATCCAAAATAACCAGCTCTCGCCTCCCATCCCCACGTCTTGTACAATGATGATGCTAACCCCCCAAAGCCTGGCATCTTGTAAGCGTCTAAATTTCTCTAAATTGCCATAAAGATTTATTTATGCTCTTGTGAAATGCGTGTTTATTGTTTTTATGGTAAACCAATTCTTTGACAATTGGTAATCTGAAATACGAGACTTCCCAAGATCCCACCAGATTACCCCCAGATTTTGTGGGATGTTTACTCCTCGAACTTGGGTGGTGAAGAACACAGTTACACAGACAGGGGTTCGAACCCTGTCCACTTAAACCTATCGCCTTGGGTAGATTCATTAGCTCTCTGAGCTCCGCTTCCTCAACTGAAAATCGAGACTGCCAGCACCTACATCACAAGGGCATGTGTGTGGGCGCTGAGTGAGATAACGTATTACGATGACACGCCACACGATCCTTTAAGGAACGGTCTGCTAACGTCTTCTTTAACTCGGTCACCTGCTTGAGAGCAGTCGGTGACGCCGGGGCACATGAAAACGCCCTCTGCTCTGAAGGAACCGTCTCCGCTGGAGAGAAGGAGCAAGGTCCCCTGAAACACCGCGGGACCGAGCTGAGGCCATCGACAGGAAAGGGCTGTGACCGTCGTACCGTTTAGAAATCGAGAGACGCTGTGAACGCAGAGCCGTCTTACGCCTCCTTTCCTACCCGCTCCCGGCAGTGAGCAGCCGAGCCCAACTCCCCGCCTTCCTGCCCTACGCTCTCTATGGCCTGGAGCTGCAGGCGGAGGCATCACAGCCAGGCTGGGCGTGGCGGGGCGCATTACCCCCAGCCCTTTGAAGCTCTGGCCAGGAGCACCCGTTGTCACTGTCACATACGGTTACAATAGCAACGTCCTCCTGCAGGAGGCAGAACCCTCTGTCCACGCGCCTGCCTGAGAGCGGAAGTGGGGGTCGGGCCGGCGCCCCTCTCCCCACGGTCCGATTTCATACGTTGGTTCCTCGACATTGGTAAATCGGTTTCGTTTGCCCTGCATTTGGCAGCATGACACCCTGATCCCCTCGGAGGACACAAATCACTGGATCACCGGCGTGATCGGGGCACTGGTGTCCTTCCCCCAGCTCTCTGCTGCTGACAGCCCCGCACATCAGCAGGGGTCAGGTGCTTGCCTGGGCTGGGGCAGCATCCAGCACAAGGGCCGTGGCTTCCAGGCACAGTCACGGAGCTCAAAGGTTCTTCCTCAGAGGGAGAATAGACAGCTTTGGGCCCAGGCAACGTGCATCTTTCTTTAGCTGTCCATCCTACCTGGTTTGCATATAGGTTGAGAAACTGTGTGAGATTTTATCACAAGAATCAGTCCAGAGAATTCAAGGGGGCGGTGGTGGTGCTGGTGGGTGGAGGGGGTGGGAGAGAAAAAAATGTGAGGCAGATGTCCGAGAGCCCCGGCCACCCGACACCGCTTCCTCGTGGAGCTGGGAAGCTGGGCCTGACCGAGGACGGTGATCTTTGTTCTGGGAGCGCGCTCTCCTTCTTGGCGTGGAACTAGGCGTGTGAAAGTTCCAGAAGCCCTGGTGCTGAGAAGAGGCTGAGAATCGTGGCCAGACACACCGTCAGCCTGGGAGGGCCCAGGAGAGGGAGAAAAGAAGGGGAAAGAAGCGAAGGAGAGCACGGGCAGGCCTGGGACAAATGGAATAAAACGGAGAGCTAACAGAGCGATTAAAAAATCAGCCACACGCCTCGGTCCTGGAACAGCATATGACACGAGGCAATAGGGACAGCAGCAGCAGGGAGCATGGTAAAGAGGGCAGGGGCTATCCTGGGCGGGGAGAGTCTTCTAGAAGGGTGGCTAGGGTGTGGCTGGGCTGGGCAGAGCTGTGGGGAGGGCACTCGTGACGAAAGCGGTAGCACGGAGAGAGAGCAGAGGAGGTGAAGGAGTAAATGGACAGGGAATAAGTGATAGAAGGACGATGAAAAGGAAAATGAAGAAGAGCAGGGAGGGCCACTCACAGCGCCTTAGTTACCGCACAAGCCACAGGCCGCCTTAGACCTTTCCGTCCGAAGGAGTTAGAGCCAGAAGCTTCCTATGGGATCCTGTAAGCTCAGGCAGGCCACTAACACAGGCCCCGCTCCAGGCCCAGAGGAAAGGAAGGAAAGTGGCCCGTGCACACTGAGGGTGGCGGGAAATGTCCCCTTCCCTGGAGGTCCCCAGACCCGCCTCATGCAGAGGCTCCCCAGCAGCACACTTGGAGCGGTGGTCACTTCTCAGTCTCACCTGGTAGCTTCCCAAGTGCCCCTGCCCCCGAAACATCCTTCCTTCTCTCTGTGCGTTCAGGGTTCCGGGAAGAAAGGTCTTTTTATTTTCTCTTTGTCCTCACTTTTTACTTGGAAAAAATTTAAAAGCTGCACACAAAGGTTGAAAGAATACCATACTAAACACAAGTCGAACTTGAATTGCTTTGCCAATGACTAACATTTAATTCCATATACAGTGGTGTGTCGATAAATCGGGTTTCTAGGGTGGGGAAAAGCCCTCATTTGCTGTATTTGCCAATTTCTGTGGAGTAAAAACTCCCGCCATGGCTACCTTCAAGCTAATTTTAAGCCAAGAGTTTAACAAATGGCTTGCAAAATTTCTGAAATATTTCTCTGCTCTCAGAAGCTGGTAAGAGCCAGTTCCAGTACACATTATTTTTTCTAAACTATTTTCAATAACTTGCAGATACAGTGGCACTGAACCAAATAACTTCAATATGTGTCTCCTAAGAAGAAGGACATTCTCAAACTACTCATAACATTATCACACTTAAGAAAAAATTTGCAACGCATTTTATAATATTATCTAATATATATTTCCCAAAAGTCTTTTAGAGTATTTTAAAAAATTGAGAAGCCAGTAAAGATTGCATATTATATACGGTGTTTTCTTGAGTTTCTTTTCATCTAGAATGATCCCTCTGACTTGAGATTTTTAAATGACATTGATTTTTTTGAAGAGTCCAGGTCAATTGCCTATAAAATGTATCACATTCTAGATTTATATGGTTGTTTCTCAAGATTAGATTCAAGTTAAATACTTCTTGGCAAAAGTAATTCAAAGGTGTACCTTATATCAGGTGGGCCTCATATCAAAAGGCTCAAATAATGTGAGGTGATCCCACTATTGGTGATGCTAACACTGAGTTAAAGCACTAACCGCCAAGTCTCTCCATTTTTTAAAAAAACAACCTTCCCCCTTTGTAATTAATAAATAACTTGTGGGGAGATATCCTGATGGAGTGTGAATATCGTGTCACCTAAACTTTTTGCTCAGTGTCTAGCATCTGTTGCTGACCCTTGCCTGGGTCCATTATTACATGAGGGGCTGAAATACTGTGATTCCCTAATGTTCCCTCTCTTACATTTATTACATGGAATTTTTTTCTTGAAAACTACTCCCTCCCCGCTTTTGAGTATAATTATAGACTCATGGACTTTTTCAAAAAACTTCAATGGATTATCATCCATTACGGTCATTTTCTTTTTGATGTTCAAATTATCCCAAACTGGGCCAGTGGGAATCCCTGCAAGCAGGATTCTGTGTCCTTCGGACACGATCTCATTAATCTTTAAGTGTTTCCTTTCTCCCTGGTACAACGAGACTCCTCGGGCTCACTTGGGTTGGTCCCGCGCGGGGCCAGCGGCAGCTATTTCTTCAAAGAGCCCTGATGTCTTTAGCGGGAAATGATATTAGAAATCAGGGAAATCAAGATCTGGGGGCTAGGTGTGCTCACGGCCGCAGTGACGTTCTTGCTTTTAGGTCCGTGATTCGGGGGTAATGTATAAAAAAATAATAAATAATATATATTTGTGTATATGCCCATATATACACATATATGTATACACTGTATATGTACGTGTATACCAGGTATACACACACGTATAGGTATGTATGATATATGCATAGATGCACACACTACATATACGCATACACACATGTATATACTACATATAAGTGTGCATGCAATGTGCACACATGTATGTACATACTATGTATACATGCACATGTGTATACTCTACATACACACATATGTATATAGTCTACATACACACATATATGTATATACTACATATACATAATACGCTACACACACACACACACACACAAGCTATATATATAATTCACCCGCCCCCAGGACCCCAGAATGGGATCTTACGTAGAGACAGGGTCTTTACAGAGGTAATCGAGTTAACGTGAAGTCATCTAGGGGGCTCTAATCCAATACGACTGGTGTCTTTATTTAAAGGGGAAGTTTGGACACAGAGACGACGTGAAAACAGGGGACGACGGTCATCCACAGGCCAAGGAGAGAGGCCTCGGGCAGGTCCTTCTCTCGCAGCCCTCGGAAGAAACCAGCCTTGCCGGCACCTTGATTTCGGGCCGAGCTGTGAGAGAACAGGTTTCCGGCCATCTAGTATGTGGTACTTCACTATGGCAGCCCTGGCAAACTAATACACTACAATGACAAATCACCACAAACTCAGCATCTTAAAACAACACGTATTCATCGTCTTACATTTCCGTATAAGTCTGGTACGGATCTCACTCAAGGTATCAGGCAAAAATCGAGGTGTCGGCAGGGCTTCGTTGCTTTCTGGATTTTTCAGGGGAGAAGGTGCTTTCTTGCTCATTTGGGGTGTTGGCAGTATTCAGCACCTTGTGGCTGGGGGACCAAGGTCCCTGTTTCCCTGACTGTCAGCTGGGAGCGGATCCCAACTTCTGGAGGCCCCTGGCACGCTGCGGCTCACGGCCCCCTCATTCTACCTTCAAATCGAGCGACGGCGGGTGGAGTCCGCCTCGTGATCTGGCTCTCCCCTGCCTCCCCGTGCCCGGCTGCATCTCTTACCTGCTCTTCTGCCTTTCTCGTCCACGTTTAAGAGCCCATGGGATTTCACCGGGCCCACTCCGATAACGTGGGATAATCTCCCTAAATTACGGTAACCTTAATTCTATCTGCGAAGTTACTTCTGCCATGTAATATAACATATTTACAGGTCCCAGGTGTGGATGTTTTGGGAAGGGGGACATTATTCTGCCTACATGATGACATCAATATATTTAGTTATTTGCTAACAATATGCACAGAAAAGTTTTGGAATTCCAAAAGCATTTTATTATTATGAAATAACCAACTAAGTGAAATTAAAATTTCCTTGACGTTCTTTTCATCTCTAGAACATTTCCCACAGAGAAAGTGCACGTAGAATTTTACTTGAATGTCTTTCTCTGTGTGATTAGGTTATGAATTTGATATACAGCTCGATTCATTTCTTTCTGTTTGAATTCAGTTTTAAGGTTTGTTTTATATTTCATTTTTTCACATTTAATTTTATTGTGTGAATAAGTTAAATATTTATGTAACTCAGGAGTCAAGACCACATGAAAAGATAGACCTAGAGAAGTCTCATTTGCATCCCTAACCCAACTCCTAAATTCCACGGATGGGGTGGGGGGCCTGCTTGTCCGATCGCTGTCACCGCTGCAATGTATGTCAAATTTTTGACGTGTGGATTGCAAATATGTGTTAGTACAAATCTATCATCATTTTCATCAACTTACAGCCATTGATTGTGGACCAAATGCTGCAAACAAAAAACCCAGAGCAGCCCCTGCCCCAAGGTGTGAGTCTCCGAGGGGAGCGGACCGGAAGTGCTGCAGAGCAGAACAGGCGAGGGGGGCTCAGCCTCTGATGGGGGGCTCTGACGACACGGTGTGTGCATGGCTCAGGACAGCCCCCACGACCAGGGCTGCCGGGAGAGGCATCACGGCGGACGCGAAGCTTGATTCGGAGCGTTTTTAAGAAAGGAAAGTGGCATGGACAGAGGCAAAGAAGTGTTTTCCCGGCTGTCTCGGGGAGGCGGGGCAGGCAAACCAGCCAACCAGGGTGGAGGACCGGAACAAGCCTTTGAGTTGGAACGTGGCAAATGGCCAGGGTACAAACGCTGCCGTGTGACCACGGGCAAGTCATCACTCAACTTTCACACTTCTCAGCTTCCTCAACCACAAAATGGAAAAAAAGACCAAGTACTGGGCCATTCTCAGAACAGTTTGATAAAAACCGTTTCTTGGGGTAAGGGGGCTCAGAGCTGGGGGATCAGGACTGAGGCAGATCATGAAGGACCTTCGTTACCAGCCTCAGTCTGAATTCTACCTTATAGGAGCCAATGGGAGGGTTTTATTTTAACATAAGTAATAAATTTATTGTTTGAAAAATCATAGCACAAATACATAAAGGATATTTTGACTGCAGTTAATAATTTTGTAGACATCTGTTTCTGCAAATTGTTTTTACTACGCCATATGTACTAGTGACCTTCCCACACTAATATTTTTTAACCAGTACATGGTGTTTCATAGGATCAATTAGTATAATCTATTTAGCAATTTCCCTAATGACTAGGTTGTTTACAATTTCACATCACAAAGAAGGTAGTGATTTCTATTACTGTACAGTTACTCTTGTGCCTTTGATCACACAAAGACACTTCCTTAGGTAAGGTATTTCTGTAGCAATGGCTCTCAAATCTAAGTGTGTTTCAGAATCACCCAGGGGTCTTGTTAAAACACCGATTCCTGGACACCATCAGTCCCAGAGTTTCTGAGTTAGTAAGTCAGGGGTGGGGCCTGAGAATGTGCATTTTTACAAGTTCTCAAGTGAAGCTGCTGCTGCTGCTGCTGGTCTAGATCAAACTTTGAGAACCGGGTTTCTATACAACAGATTCCTAAAATTAGAGTTGTTGGGTTAGAGCTGATGCAAATTTCTCACTTGGATGAATGCTGCACGTTATCTTTCACAAAGATTCTATCAGTTTATGTCCCCACCTACGGTACAGGAGTATAACCTTTTCCTGGCCCCTGCAAACACGGGCTATTCTAACTCCTTTGCTTTTGTTTTTGCTAATCAAATGGTGAAAAATGGACTCTCATTATTGTTCTATTTTACAGTATTTTTCAATGTTTTTTCACAGTAACTTCTACTTTTTTGTCTTATTACAATAATATTTACCGCACGAAAATTAAGGAACTCTTAACTTTTAAGAGCAAAAAGAAGATAAAGTCGTCCATAATTCCACCACACAATACTAACATTTGGTGCAGTTTGTAATCTTTTTTTTCTTCCATTTAATGAACATGCTGTGAACATTTTTTCCATATCATGTCATTAACTGTTCTCCTCCAACATGAGCCTAAATGGCTGCATCACATCAGTGGAATGTTTCTGAATGAGAACTGACATTTACAGAGCGTTTAGGGAAGATTGATACAGCGGCAGGATCTAGAATGGCGAAAGCCTGGAGGCCGGGAGATGTCAGGAAGGGAACCACTGAAATAATACAGCAGGGCGTGACAGTGGGCTCAGATGGCGAGCAGTGACAACAGGAAGCACAGGAAGGAGAAGCATCGACAGTCTTGGCAGCATCCCTGACGGAGGGGGAGGAACGCGTCAGAGCTCAGTCCAGCGGGAGAGGTCATCTTCCCTGTCTTGATCCATAAATTTATCTCTGTGTAGAGATTTAGGGATGAAAGTCAACTTCACAGAGGAAGAGCTTCATTTAGGGGAACAGCAGACTTTAAACCCCAGAGCCCAGGCTTGATGCTCCATTTCAAGGTAGGGATTAATCATCTGAGCGACTCTATGGTGAGGCGGAAAGACCACATGCTTGAGTATTAAAAAAGACAGCACTGTGTGTCGCCACTTTGCCATTTACTGTGATCTAGAGCGAGTCTCTTAACCACCTTGAACTCTTTTCTCCACAAGATGGGAGTGATAATAGTTACTTCACAGTCGTTATGAGAATTAAATAAAATGATGCACGTAAGATGCTGGTCTGTGGATGGCAGGTATTTAAGTAGAGGTGGTTTATCACCGTAAGAGAAGCAACAATGTAAAGAAACGACATCCCTGTGAATCATCCCACGACCTGCCTCTTCCCTAGAGACTCATCGTGGCCAACCTGGGCACGTCTGTTTGGCAACGAGATGGAGTTAATTCTGAAACAGTCTCTTTCGTGAGCAGCTGTCTGCACTGGCGTGCAGAGGCCTGGGGTTTGCCTCCTGAGCTGAAGAGAGATTCTGTGGGTGCCGGGAACCTCCAGAGGTTGCCCGGGAATGCTGCAGAGATGCGCACAGCAGAAGCGATGAGGATCTTAAATCAATACTGATAGACTCCGTCCTTACTCTCCCTTCCTTCCCCTTCCGCCAGCTCACAAGTAACTCTGGCTCAGTATTTATCTATCGTCTCAGAATACAGACACTGACTGCAATGCAGACACTGTCAAATCTCCAGGCACATTAGTCTCCTTCGGTTGTAGACTTTGCTTCCTTTCAGTGAAGATAACTTCCCAGTGGAGGCTCAAATGAGGAGGTGCATCTGAAAGCGCCTAGCACGATATCCAAGTGGAGGGGACACTCACTGCTGAGTTTCTTTGGGGAAACCTCTCTGAGGCTGTCTCTCGATAGGCCAGCAATAAGTAAACCAGGCCAGAAAACAGAGCTGTTTCAGCTGCCTGGTAACCATCTAGCATATGATCGACAGACACACCAAAATAGCCATCACGCCCACCCCACCCCCAGCCTGCCACCACCACCAACTCTCCGATACGGCAAGAAACACAAAATATCCATCCTCCTAAATTTTGTCCTGTGGGGTTGGAGGAAGAGAAAACTTAGACCCAACTGCCCATGCCCCATCTGCCTTAGATGACACGGAGAACATTTCCACACGCAGTCAGATGCTTCTCCGGAGCACGCGGTGGGGCCCGTGGGTCTTCCAGAGAAAGGGAACCGGCGCTGACTTGCTTGGAATCTAGCACTATAGGTCAAGTCCTGTTACATGCCCTTGGGAGTCTTATTTTCCAACGAGCCTATGAGGTGGGTATTACTGTGATCTTCATTTATCAGATGAGGAAACGAAGACTCAGAAAGACCGAGGCCACACGCAGCGTGACGGGGCGGCTACCTCCCCATTGCCACGTTTCTTCTAATTTAGTTTCCCAGCACATGGTCCTGTCATCTCGGTTGCTTTACAGACCAACAAGCCTGTGGCCCACGCAGAACCCAGAGAGCGGTACACAAGCTCTATTTCCATCTTTGGATCGGCCTGCTCAGCTTCGTCAGATCCCAGACAAGTCGAATTCGGTGGAACGCCACCGTCTGCTAGAGTATTAAGCTCTGTCTACTGTGTACCGTCAAACCCACAGTGATGAGACAGGGAACCGTAAAGGTGGAGGCTTATACTTTTTAGGTTAAAGCCTGACTTATTCATCCGTTTGCTACAAACAAACGCTTGTACAGTGTGAACCAGTTCCTGAACGTTTTTTAAGACTATTATGTTTTCAAAAGTGAAATGAGGGGAAATGTGCTGCTTCCTGCTCCTTCTCTCTCTCTCGCCCTGAGTGTGTATCTTGCAGGTGGCTTCTGTCCAGAGATGCTCGCAGCTGTTTCTCTTCCCCTCCCCCTGCCTCAAGCTCTCGAGGGCGGCTTTCATTCTCTGGCCTCGGCACGCCAAGGGCCACATGGCGACCCCCTCCCCGCCACGGTGTGATTGTTTCCACACTTTTCTGTGCTTTAAAGAATACCGGCTGAGAACCACTCATTGATCCCGAGTGGGGAATCCTCCCTCACGAAGCGCTCTGCAGTGACGAAGGAATGCCGAGGCGTCCTTCTCTGCTTCCTGCCCTCCAGCCCCCAATGCCCCGTCCGCATGCCGACTCCCTCCAAACCCAGCCCGCCCTCGCCAGTGCCTCCTTGTCTAAGTATTCCTGACGAAGCTGACTAACTCGACCGGATCTTCTTAACTGATGCAGATGAGTTAAATGACTCTCATTTGTAGAACAGGGACAATAACGACCTCAGAGTGTTTGAGTGAAGATTAAATGAGACGGTACTTGCCAAGTGTTTGGCACGGTACTCAGAAATGCTGGTTCCCCTTTGCTCTCGGATAGGCTAGGCTGTATGGCAAATTTAGAAGCGTCATATCTAATAACGGGTTTCATGACACGTGAAAAGGAAACCAGAGGTGTTTACACTGCTGAAAACCAAGAATTCTCTATAACACATCCTCTTCTGGGCAACAAATAACAATATTAGTAATTAACATTTACACGGTGTTTTACAGGACAGAAACTGTTTTTCACTGATACTGCCTTCTTCTGTTCCCATAGCAACCTTGTAAGACCGATATACTTATTAGCCTCCTTTTACGGTTGAGGTTACATAAACTGGTCAAGGTCACATGACTTGTCATGGACAGATGTGGGATTCAAACCCGGGCCCCATGACTCTAAAATCTGTTACACTTTTCGACGCACTCATCAGAAGAAAGTTCTGTAGCAGCCATTTCAGGAACCGACAGCCCATTTCATTACCTGATTCCCTGCCCTCCTCCCACCGCTGCATAGGATGAGGTCGCTGCACCATGGCTGTTGAAGGCCCTTCGCGGTTTGGTTCCAGACCCCCCTTTCCAGCCTCGTGTAGCCCAGACACACCACGCTTCCGCACGCCTCTGCGGGTTTTCCCACCCTTCCTGTCCTAAGAGCATCCTGCTCCCTCTTCTAGTCCAGTGAAGTCCCGTGAAATTTTCAAGGTCCCCCTCAACTGTCGCTTTCCCGTTAGCCCCACGCCCGGCAGAGCTATTCCTTTGCTTCCCCTGCCCGCCAGGCTTCCTTAAAGGATGCTCCTGCTTCAAGTGAGAGCGACTGCAACGGCGTCGGGAACAGAAGCTTTTCCGCGTTCGCATCCTCAGCATCTGTCCAGCACATAGCAGGTGCTCGATATGGTTTACCGAACTAAACTTTTTGAAAGTTCCAAAAATGTCGAGCCACCATAGAATTGGTTCGGAATTGGTTCAGAAAGAATGTCTTTTGGTCATTTTAAACAGTTCCAAATTCTAACCAGTCTCATTAACCTGAATGATCGACCTTTAAACATACAAATATTCCATTTTACGTTTTATGTTTGTACTAACTTTTCACGTTATTATACTAACCATATCCTCCCTGAAATAAGACTTAGGATCCTTTTTGTTTTATTACTTGCTAGTAGAAACCTGGATATATGAATAAAGCAAAGAACTGGGCCTATTTCAGAACTTAAACAAAAACTCAACTTTTGGTTGCAAATTAGTTTCCTAATTTCCTCTGATTACCTGATTTAACATGTTTTTGCCCTGAGGGCGTGGACACTGCCATTCTGTGGGCAGCTCCACCGCCTACTGAGAGAGAGTAAGTAATAAGATCTATCCATGAGGTAGTTGTGAGGAATAAGTGAAATGCACATCTACAGGACTGACAGACATTAGGCTTTATGACGGCGAAGCTTCTGCCAGGCCTGAATGCCTCACAAGAAATTTCGGCTAAGTCGATCCTGTCCCACTCACTGACAAATGCGAAGCTACTGTGTTCCATTTCTGAAACTGCTCTTTCAAAATGGGCCAAGACATCAGTTGGCATTGAATAGCCCAAAAGGTGCAAAGCCTGCAAGACCATTCAGAGAGGCAGGTGTCTGTGTGAGCAGGCTCCCCGATACCCAGTTTACCTGCACCCGCCGCCTTCTCTGAGAAGCTTTCCTTCCTTGTCCCCAGGCTGTGTCAGGCACTCTTTTTACAGCCAGGCTCCAGAGCACCGTTGCCTTCCCTGTGAGTGCACCTAACGTAACGCATCGTTTTGAAATTGCCCATTTGCATCTTCCATGAGGCTATAAATGCTGTAAGCTCAGGGGCTGTGTCTTATCCACGTCTGAAGCCTCAGTGCCTGGTACAGTGCCTGACATATAGCAAATTCTCAACTATGTATTGAATGAAAAAAAAAAATGAATGAATATAAACGATTATAAGAAGAGATCCAGATGTGGGTGGATGCCTGATCCTATATTGGAAGATCAGACATAATTAAAGGAAGAGGATAATTAGGGATAGATAATATTTGTGGCTCACTGTTCCTACCAAAGAGAGGGTATACTTCAAAGCTTTATTTAGAACATTCCCAGATTAATAGCTGATGTGAACACACGGTGGGTGAGCACGGGTGTATATTTCCGTAACTGAACGTACACTCTACCAATCATTCACAAACGGCATTCATTCTCTTCGCCCCAGCCCCATGCCTTTCCTTCCTCGGCCTTTCCATTTGTTCTCTACATGAGGGTGATTTTCAACCACGGAAGCTCTACATTCCAAAAGAGAAAGTGAAAAATGACTAGAACACGACCGAACAGGAAGAGTGACTTATCTACAACCAAAGTTAATACACACTCCCACTAGAAAGCTCCCTCTCTCCTTCCTAAATTCATAAAATTTCTAGTGGAGCACTGATTATATCTGAATCACAGTAATGAATATTTGTATAGCACCTCTCAGCATTTCTACAATGTACTTATCAAAATATTTAATTTAATCATCATGACGATCCTGTTAGATAAATTCTTACTCTTTCTGTTGCATAAATTAGCAAACTAGGCTCAGTGTAGTTAAGTAACAACACAGCCTGTAACTCCTATATGTAGTGGACACCAGAATCAAGTCTAGTTCTGACTCTCTGCTGTTCGCCTGGCTTTGTGTTACAATTATTTGTCTTACAATTATTTGTGTTACAATTATCTGCCCCCCACCCCCAGAGCATGGTAAATGAAGCCAGAATCATTTTCTGATTCATCACTGAATCCCAGACAGCAGCTACCATGCTTTGGTCATAGTCAACACACAATGAATTCGAGAAACTGAAATTCTTTAAAATCTGATAAAATTACATGAAGAGAATTGTTAAGTATGGTAACTCAAGTTTCACATCTTCTGGTCAAAGAGCAGATGTAGTTTGAAGCCTTACCTTGCAGAGTGTGCCCAGGTAAGCAGCACCCGGAAGTGGAGCCGATCCCAGTTTGTGGAATGGGAAGTCCGGTGCAGGAAGTCGGCGGCTCTGCAGCTCACCAACCCAAATCCCCAACCACGCCAGGAAGGAAGCGATGCTTGACCAGGCACCAGTGGCAAATACCTCCTCCAAGATGATGCGAAGTTCCTAAGAACAAGTGTAATAAGAATTAAAAGCAAAACCAAACCAAGCACCTGTGAGCTGGGCCTTGCCATTATAACACACTGGGGTCACCTTGTTACCTTGTTGGTAACTTCTGAGAGGCTGAGATGGTAGTGTCGGTGCAAAGCAGGAACCGTCTGGGCCCTGGTCTCCTCACTTATTAAACGGGAATAATACCTATACTTACTCTATCAAATTGACGTGAGGATTAAACGAATTAATACACTGAATGAGATTAAAACAGTGCCTGGCACATGAAGTAAGAGTGCGCTTATCATCAGTATTATTGTTCTTGCTGTGGCTGTTGTTAAAGACAGAGCGATATGGAAATTTCAGGGGATAAATGTAAAAGGTTGGCCAACCTCAACCAAATTCGAGGTCAAAGCCACTTTGTTTTACAAACCTAGATTTAACGACCAGACCTGAACACTAAATAAAATCACTTGGCTTCCTTAACTTGGCCTTCGAGTGCATCTGAAGCCTCAGACGTGGTTGGAGACCTTTCTGAAGCTCCAGTGGGTCTTCTGGACTGGATAAGGTCAAAGCTTAAAAACCAAAACACCCGTCCTTTCTTTCCTCTCTGTCCCCACTCTGTCCTCCCTCTGCTGGCGACCACCTCGCCAGTGTCCCGTGAGCACCCTGTGTCTAATTATTGTCACTCTCATTCTTTCCCCGCCGAGTATACCCTTTTGTCCTTGGAGCCTCTGTGCGTTTCCCTGTGACCACGAACCTCATCCATCACTCGTCCCTCTGAATCCCTGTGGCACTCACCACCTGGCTCGCACGGGTCTCTGCAATTTCCTGTATGTTAATCCTACTTCTCAGAGAGCAAGGGACTCTGCAAGGGCAGGCCAGACACCCGGCACACCGGGTTAAAGTGCGCTCCGAATTCCTGCTGTCTCTCATGTACCTGATTTCACTCTGATATCTCTGTTTCTTCGGGAAAAAGTTTCCAGTGCATGTGATGGCTTGAGAGAATCTAGTCACGCATTACAAAGGACTCTAAAAGAAAACTTAGAACAACACAAACCAGACATTTATTTTAAAGAATTATCTCCTAGGTGCTAATTTTAAACCTTCTTCTGTTTGCACAGAAGGTGCTGCTCCTTTGACTCGTGACTTGTAAAGGCAGAGTTCTTCCTCTCCAGGTTCCCGCCGAGCACAGCCCCTCCCAGTTTTGAAGACAGTCTGACAAAGACTACTGTTTTTCTAGGGGCTCAGACCCCGATCCGGAACCGGGGTCTTTTGCTGTATATCTGCACCATTTCTGCAGGGCTTGGTGTTGAGCTTGACAAGCCAGAGCTACCCCTCTCTCCCATCAGACAGCCTGGTATGTGTGACCGAGATTCTGCCTCTACTTCCTACTGGATACCGCCCTCGTGAGCTGACGCCCTGCCCTGAGCCCCAGCCCACTTAGCCGGCCAACCTGGCTCTGTCAGTTCCCAGCCCGTGGCAGTGAACGGAACACGGCTAGTCAAACAGCTTCAACTTTCAGTGCTCTTCGGGGACAAACTTGTTTGCTGAAGATTAAGGCTGAGATCAAGGTTAACTCACAGCAGGGAAATGCTTACAGTGAAACAGTAACCCCAAACGAACTTGTGTCAGGCCTAACTATATGTTGCCATCCTGTACCGATTGCCACCATATTGATTCATTATATTGGACAGCAGGTGTTTCAATCAAGTCCGAAACCACTGGCCCACTCGGCAGTCGATCATCTTTCTAGATGGGCTCCTGAGCCACAGCTGATCCCAGCTTCCCGCCCTTTGCCTCCAACCCCTACGACAAAATCTCTGCCCAGCTTGCTGCCATTTCCTCCGAGACTGGACTTGCTAGAGTTTTCCTTCGTGGGAACCAGAGTTTGCAGATAAATCTAAGGATGGGAGACCACAGCGATCCTCTCCATGCTGCCTCGAGGCTCCCGCCTGGTTACGACACCAAGTTTGGAGCCCTTTAACTGAGGTCCAGGAGCTGCCATCGGCTCATCGAAACACGATGTCCTGGTGCCATTCTCCAGCCCTCATTCCCCTAATGCTGTCATTTCCGACTAAAAAGGTTTTTATTCGGTGTGTCTGTTTGCCAAAGCCTATATAAATCAGAGTGCGCGCTTTGCAAGGCTTAGGTTTGATTAATCTTAAAAAATTGAGACGCTGCATGAGTGGGGTTTGAGATTAAGTGTGCAAAGATGTTAGGAGCGGCCTCCCCACCAGCCTCCAGATGGAGATGGATGAGGGGCAGCGCCGGGTTTGAGCTGCCCGTAATTGAAAAAGTGTGTGCCCCAAATACCATGTTGATCCCGCATTTCTCTGAGAGCCATAACTCTAAGGCCTCTCCTTGGAAGCTCGATAAGGTGAATGTCTTCAACTGTAAGGGTCCCAGATCCTCTTGGCACTTATGATCCTTAGAGACCAGGGTTAGGGATGCTGAGAATAAAAGGTACTGTGAAGGAGGAGGGAGCGAATTCCCCAAAGGCAGATGGGCCCTTGGATTCCCTGGGCGAGCAGCACAGACCCGAAGAGTAGCATCTGCAAACACGTGAACGCCAGGAGTGCCAATACGAGCCCCACGAATCCCGTCGGCCAAGCCCAGGAGGCTCTGCCCGTGGCAGCCACCGCGGTTCTTCCAGAAGCAGCCAGGACACACCCAGAGCTGCCAGGCACCCAATTCTGGGTCTCCATTCACACCCTTGTCTACGTAAGTGAACGTGGTCCCTCAAGCCCTGTGATATGATGGCTGTGAGCAGTGGCAGCCACACGAGAGACCAAAATGTGGGGGCCGGGGCAGGATCACAGGGCTTCCGGCCCCCTCTCAGCCCTGAAATGGTGCCACTGGCACCTTCAGAAGAAGCCGAGGGGTGGCCCTCACACGGGCACTCAGCAAACAGCAAGCAGGAGTGGGCCGTGCAGCCCTGTGCACACTGCTGTGAGGAATGCAAACGCGTGGGAAACACGGACCGCTCCGAAGGAGCGTGCGCGGACGCGCGGCCGTCACCTGCCAACACCTCACCTGCCGCTCGGTCCCTGACCGCCCAGCCCCTCCGTTCCCACCTCCCCCACTCCTGCTTCTGCAACGCTTTTTGTTTTAAATGACATGTTGCAGAACCCAAAATAGAAACCACCATCGGTTAGACCCTGGACCGCGAATCTCTCCAGAAAATTAACTTCGTTCTTTGCTCCTTCTGGAATACTTAAACGCTGACATTTAAAAGTTCTAGTGTTTTCTGGGAGTGTGTATTCACAGCCATCACCCATACACAAATAATTCAGAGGACATTTCTAGTCAAGCACAGGCCCAAAGCGATAAAAGCAACTTTCAGTGTGAATCATAAATGAAATTTGAATATTATAAAGTTGCCAAGAAGCTTGGCGTGGCATTTTATTTCCGTTGCAGGTCTGTGACTAAAGGTCATGCACAGTCGTGAGCAGAAGAGTCTGTGAGGAAAAGAGCAGTGGTTGGGGCTCCTTGGTTTTCTTTTCGAAGGGGGAAAACAGGGCTGCGCATCTACCTGAGGGGCTCACGGGGTTCACGTGACTATTCTTGCAACTTACTCAGAGGTTTAAATTTTTATAAGATAAAAAGTTAAATAAAACAAAACAAAAAGCCATCTTCCCACTAAATGCCTAATTCTGCAAACATCCCCATCTCCCACAAACATAAGCAAACAAGACAAAGAGAAGAGTGTGGCACCCCGCCCCCCCCACCCTGCTTGATTCGGTCCGGGTCTCTGTGTGCCCTGAAATTCTTCTGCACTTGTTGAAAAGCCGCATAGGGGCTGCTCAGTCAGAAGTCTGGCCACTTCAGATCAGACCAGATGACAGACTGACAGCATACACCAAGGGGTGCTTTTGTCCTGGACCCCCCCAGAGGACAGAGGAGGGGCCCTGCCAGGCCCACAGGTGTAGCCGCATATTCCCGACTGGGTGAGGAGCCGCAGTCAGAAATTCTTTTCCGAGGGGCTAAGAACCCAGCATATGTGACTGATTAGAGCTAATATCTCATTTCTAATTCCATTGATTCCTTGAAAAGAGCAAGTCCCAGAGACCATGGCTATACTTAGCAGTTTCGACTCCTCCCCCACTGCTCACTGCCTCTGAGCAGGAGGCAGCCAGCAAGGACTCGGGCCCTCGCCCAGCATTGTTGGGGCACTGTGTCCTATGCACACGGCCAGGCAGGCACCGCAAACCCGCCGCAAACCCACGGGCCTCCCCCGCTTCCCGTCTCTCCCATTTCCAAGCTGTGGCCGTGGCAAAGCCACCATTAATATCGAGAAGACTCCTCTCTGGGCCCGAGAATTCTCCAACGTCCAGAATTCTCCAGCGTTCCTTCTCCTTGGCCTTTCGACCTTCTATGGCTTGGTGGGGAAGCCTCTCCATGGCCTTCCTTTCTGTTACCACAGGAAATAAAGAGAAAGCCTGGCCCCATCCACCCAAATAAAAGATTTTAGTCCTCAGAGTGGATTTTCCAGTGCGGACACAGCAACGTCACAGGAGGCCCGACCCTCGTGGCCCTCGGAACAAAGCTTGCTCGGCCAGCCCTGCCAAGCGGAGCTGGCTCCACGCGAAGCCCGGCCACTGTCCCTGTGGTGGCCTCAGCGCGAGCGTGAAGCTGCGCTGCATTGGTCACATGGGATCCCCCGCAGCACTCTCCAGGACAGCCAGCCTTGTCTTTAGGGGCCCTGTGTTGTCACGGACCATGCCTCGAACCCGGAACAATGACCTGATGTCTAGGTCCAGCCCTGCCATCGAGTAGCTGTGCGACCTCGGACAGGTCTCCTGATTGCTGTCTCTTTTTCTGCATCAGTGAGAACAAGAGGCTTAAACTGGAATCCAGTGTTTTCTGAAGGGCACAGAGAAGGGTCTGCGTCGATGTTGGTTTTCCCTTAAGATTCCCACCCGGGTGCCAAAGGCGACCATGCATTTCTGCATTTGGTCTCTTTTCTCATGACTCTGAAAACAGACTAAGCTGAATGCAACCTCATGGTTCACATTTATACAGCAAAAGTCAGCGCCCCCAAAGCCAGCACTGGGGATCAAATGATGATAAATGGAAACTAGCTTTATCATCCAAAAGTACCCCCTCAAACTCTGAAGAAATATTGATAATCACTCTCCATCTGCTGAATAAATCAGAACAAGACTGGAGACCCTACCCAACACTGTCGGAGCGTGGAGGACAGCCAGGAAAGTACTAGAGTTTCATGAAAACCGATCTCAGGAGAACTGACATAAATAAAATATGTCAAAGTTTTAAAGAGGAAAATGAAAATAAAAGGAACAGCAGAAGTATTTGCTGTTTATTATTATCCTCACCGTAAAGAACTTTTGTAGAAAGAGCACAGGTCTAGGACTCAAGACGCTTGACTTCCACTAACCTGGTCTCTACCACTGACTCCCACCTAAACTTGGCGAGATCATTTCACCTCTCTATTCAGGCTACCTCGCCTGGTGACTGTGAGGCAAAAATAAAACATATAAAAATTCTTTGGGAGGAAAAACTGCCTAAAACCTAAGATGCTCTATGAATAAACTGCACAGTTAATTACAAACAATAGTGGCATCACTTCTCCAAGTACCTCCTGGAAAGAGCTGTGACAGGTGGCAGCTGCTGTACAGCGCCCCCTGCAGGTTGGCCCAGGCGCTGGCACCAGGTTAGAGCCCAGGGCTTCCAGTGCTATGGACACTGAGGGGGTCTGAGCTCAGCCTGAGAGAAGCAGTGAGCCCTGCGGTGGGGATGAGCAGGGGCTGGAGGAAGGGGGAAGCTGAGCGAGAAAGCTCAGTGGAGTCTCTACTGCCCAGACTCCTATGACGCTATCATTAAGACCCGTGGTCCCCTCCCCACCGACAAGTCCCAGATCTGTTGGACAGGGCCCAGATTTTAAAAAGTGAAGGTTGCTAGTTCTCCTGTCCTCTCCCCGCTCTTCAATCTAATACTCAGGGAGAAATTCAGGTTCTCCCTAGGTCATCCCAAAGTTTGGGGCGGCCCTGGTTGCTCGGGGTGGGAGAGCTCAGGTTAGGGGGCCTCCACCAGCGTGAAGAAGTGCGGGTTCACGTATGGATTGTTGGTGCCTCCAGTGAATATCTACTATGTTCTCCGCCCCAAACAACGTAGTAAACGCAGTCTGCAGTCTCAGTGACTGAGCGACCATGTAAATGGACCAAAACGTCCTCTGGGGATAAAGAAAGGACAGCTGTAATGATGGAAGCACATAGCTGGAAACTCAGACTGAGAGAAGTCCAATAATTTATAGGTATCTCTGCGTGTTTACGTAAATGTGGTCACACGCCGGGATTGCTAGCACGTACCGTATGGAAAATAAAAAATCATTCTTTTGTGGGGAGGGGGCTCTCTTAGATAGTCTATCTAAGAAAGAGCTTAACAATGCAGGGCATAGAAAGCAGGGCATGCAATCGGAGCTACGCGTCCTAATCTTTGGGAGTTCAACATCACGGGGAAAATTCTCCATTTTAAAAAGCTGTGATTTCTGGCTTTCCCCGCTTCTTTATCCTTCTTTTCCAGATCCTGAGCTCCTGATGCCAATGAAATGCCTGAAGCTGCTGCTGCTGCTGCAGAGACAGACCGCCATGATTCTCAGGCTTCTGGGATTATGGGTGCGGGCAGAATAGTGATACAGAGTAAAGGGTTCCCCAAAGAGATGGAGAGGAGATTGAGTTGTCAGCTGGCTTGTCAGCCATGACAGGGTCAATTTCCACAGATTTTAGGAGGTTGAGAAGAAAATTAGGTTATCTGAACAAAATAAGTATTTCAGAGAATTGTGGGATTTTAGCATGAGAGAAGAGTGTAAGGATCATTATATCTTACAGATGAAGAACTCTTCCCCCAAAGAAGTAAAGGGGCGTCTTTAAAATAGGTTTGTATCAGAACCATGACTTCCACTTGAAAATATGTGTAAAGAGAAAAAACAATTGGAGGAGGAAGAGGCAAATGCGGGAAGATACTTGTTTCACAGAGACAGAAAGAGACAGAAAAAGGAAGAATAATGAAAAAATAAAAGAGAGAGAGAGACTTAAGAAAGAAAAAAGGCCCTTGTAAGAGGGCAGAAGCGGCTCTTGCACAAAATGAGAAAAATACCGTGGTACATGTTCAACAATACTCCATGCTTTCCTTTCTTGATTTCCTCTGTGTAAGGAACCAACCCTCGAACTTAACCAAATGGGACATCTTAGAAGAATCCAGATTTCTAGACAACCTGGAGCACTGGAAAGACTGCCACCTGCTTTAACAAATAGATCCTGGTCTACTTTGGAAAATTAGTGCCTGGGAGAGACCTGGGAAATCATCGTTTCCTTTTTTGATTCTTACGTTTTCCCTCCTCGGCCACGCCTAAACCATTCCAGAGACATGAAACTCTAGTGATCCCATTCCCAGAAGGGGCTGACTGCCTTGAAGCATCTGGCCTGGTGCCCTCACGTTGTCACAGCTCATAGCTCATCTTTCTCTGTGCCCTGGGCAGCTGATCTGAATATAGAGTTTACATGGACTTCAAAGGAAGCTGGCAGGATGGAGTTGGGGCCTCACTGCTTTAATCAAGATGGATTCAAAACTTTTGCTTATCAAGTAGAAAACCGAAACCAGCAATGGAGAACTAATTGACACTGACTCAAAAGGCAATCGAAAAGGTGCAGGGAGCTCAATAAGGTTATATTTCAAGTGGTAATACCATCCTAGCAGTTGATGATGGAGTGTTTACCGTCTGCCTCCATAAATAATATTAGCACCTGGAATAAGGCAGCCTCCTATAAGGTATCAGATTAGAAGTTCCGGAAAACGTGCAAAAGCTCAAAGACACTGTTTCCACAAGCATGTAGCGATAATGATATTCCTCCCTCGAGTTTGGAATATCGAGCTGCTTTGGCCGATGGAGGGAGCTGGCCGCACCCCGTGACTCTGCACCTCAGTGGGACATCACTCCACACTCCACCCGCCTCGTCTCTTCTCAGGCTCTCCTTCACGTGGGGAGCGTCCACATGCGATGCATCGAACGCTGACTTGGGTTCTAAGTTATTTTCCCCCAAGTTGGTCCCCTTCAAGGAAGCATTGAGACTGGCACACAGTAGGTACTCAAAGATGCTTGTTGATTAAATGAGGAAATAAGAAACTAATGTATCATTTCTGTAACTGGCCCGAGTACCCAACACAGTGCTGAGCACATAGATATCTGAGCTTTGTTCATAACATGTTTTGCCCTGGGGACAGGATGGGGGCCTAGCCACTCAAGACTAACGTGTTTATGATGTTCTTTCCCAGGGGATGCCTGAAGGTCACTTGGAAGCCTTTCTGTGCCAGAGCAGGAAGAAGTCTTGGGGAAAAAAGGTGGATGGGAGAATGCGCCTGGAGCCGGTCCTGGCCACGAATTTCTCATCAGCCAAATCTCCCCAAGAGCATGTAAAATATTTTAAAAATATTTTCCAAAGAAGATACGAGTGGGAAATAAGCACATGAAAAAATGCTCAACATCATTAGCCATTAGGGAGATCAAAACCACAACGAGATACCACATCACACTCACTAGGATGAGTGAAATAAAAAAGACAGACAATAACAAGTGTTGATGAGGATCTGGAGAAACTGGAACCCTTGTGTATTGCTAGTTGGAATATAAAATGGTGTAGCTTGTTTGGAAAACAGTTCCTTAAAAAATTAAATACAGACTTATGTGACCCAGCAGTTCCACTAAGTATCCATCCAAGAGAACGAAAAACATATGGACACAGAAAAAATTGTACACGAATGTTCACGGCAGCACTATTCATAATTGAAAAGTGGGAGCAACTCAAATGTCCATCCACGAATGAACAGATAAAATGTCCAAATCCACACAATGAAATATCACTCAGCCATAAGAATGAAGTACTAATACATGCTGTAACACAGATGAGCCTTGAAAATATAAGTGAAAGACATCACTTATAGTTCTACATATTATATGATTCCAGTTATATGAAATATCCAGAATGGGGAAACACAGGGAGACAGAAAGCGGATTAGTGGTTGCCGGGGGTTGAGGCGAGGGGATAATGCAGAGTAGCTGCTCATGGGTCAGGGTTTCTTTTAGGAGTAATGAAAATGTTCTAGTACTAGATTGTGGTAATAGATGCACACAACCTTTTGAATATATTAAAAATTACTATATTAAAAATTGTACAAGGGTAAATTGCATGGTATGTGAATTATATATCACTAAAAAGTTTTGTTTTTTTTTTTAAATCTGGTATTGCTCAAAGGGTAACTAGGACTCTGCTGGGAACTCTAATCTCAACTTGAAAAGTTTTTCTAGTTACATAGAGTAGTACCAGTCTCCTCATCCCTCACTCCCCAGCTCCCAGCCCAATGCAGCCCAGATCCACAACCCCTAACTACCCCTAAAGAAAAAAAAAATGAGAGGCATCAATCAGCAGCTGGAGGTGAATGAGATACACCTGACCTTGGCAGACATTCCCTGTAGGAGGGCAGGGAGGAGGCTGGACAAGGGAATGAGAATAATGGAAGATGAACTGCCAGATCTCAAGAAGGGATCACATGCTGACTATGAAAGGCAGGCAGTGTCTTCAGAGAGGCTGCTTTTGAATCCCCTCCCATGTGTTGACTATACGTTAGTGTGACCAACATAATCCACTTTAGACAATAAATGTATTTGACCAGAAGACAGGAGGTCAACTCTGAGCAAATGTGAGGCTTGTCTGCCTGCTGGGCTCCTCCCTGGCTTCCTGCTTTGCTGGCCTCACCTCTCCCCTGGTCCAGAGGCTGCCAATTCCCCACCCTTTCTCCCCTTCTCTCTCCTAGGATGGGTGACGTCCTCTGAAGGGATGGCTGTGTATTGCATAATTCGTTGCTTATTTAACTAATCATGCAATACATGATTTTTACAGTTAACTTCTTTACAGTTAACTGTAAAAAAACAAATATCTAGGGAACCAGCCATTTTTTTTTGAAAATAGCTTTTCTCCTGCCTTTCCTATGCAAATTGTAACACTGAAAAAAAAAATATATGGGTACTGAATTAGAGTATTTCAACAAATTCATGAATAAAGAATAACAGAACTAGAATATCAGTGTAATCTTAATGAATTAAGAAAGCGTTCACTAATATCACAAAAAGAGAGACATTAAGACATACATGCCTCCCGATGAAGAACTCAGAGCTTGTCATACTCCCCCCATCCCCCAAGAAAACCTGGAACCTGGATCGGGATAAGTGGAACTCAGACGCTAGAGGAACAGACCACACTCTGCTCTAGGGAAGTGAGCAGCAAAGTCCAGACCGCAGGAAACGCGACAGAGCAGTGATCGCGCATTTTCATTAAAGGGGTGATGAGGGAAATATGGAGATGGAGCGGAAAACCTGTGGATTAAAGGATGCTTAAGATACGTTTTTAAAAAGAAAAACCCAGGCAAAACTGAACTGGAGTTCTGGGGACGCACACTTAGGTGATGAGACCGTAAAGTGGGGATGGACGCAGCGATGGGACAGCAGGTCCCCTGGCAGGAAGCAGGGGTGGCGGCGGGCGGGGGGCCGCGGAGGGGGCTTCCGGTGTCACTGGAAGAATTCTCCTCTCATGGGGAGTGTTCACGAGAGTGCTAGCCTTAAAACGATTGCTTCAATCTGCATGTTTGCTTTTTACGATTTTCTGGTACATTATACTAAAAGGATTTAAAGTAAAAATGAAATACACCAAATAAGGTCAGCTACGATGGGAAAGATGGGAAGAAAATCCAAAGAACGGAGAGGAAAATATTAAGAACAAGAGGAAAAAAGGTCATGTTTGTGACTGCGCAATTACTTTTTTATAGCACAAGCAGAACCCATTGCTTTGCCACCGAGGTGAGTCCTGGCGTCACCCAGGACTTCCCTCTTTAAATGCAGTTAGCTGGGCCGCCTGTAACTCCTGCAGTGGAAATGGGGGGGAGGCGGAGGAGCTGGTAGAGAAGAGGCTGGGACAGAGCCCGGCTGGGCGACAGTGCGCGTGCGCTGGGGACAGGAAGCACCGAGACCACCGCTGGGTGGAGGCCGGAGTGGCAGCGTGGAAGCCACGTGGCACGCTGTCTGTGCTGACCCCCACCACGGGGACACCAGCCACCTCCAGCAGCAGCTGCAGAAGTCAGGACCCGTGTGGGGAAGTGTCAGCCATGTCACAACCTTGGGAGCAGAGAAGTGAGGCCTCTGTGTCTGCCAGTCCACATGTCTGTCAGCGTTAACACTTGCGTCAATAAATATTCACCAGGATGCGCCATTCCAGCTGACCTATGCCACCCGCTCTGCTGCAGGAGAAAATAAACAGGGCTCGTGGGTGCACAGGGCTTCTGCCCCTTCAGGGCTGCCATTGTGCTCTGTGTGTGAGCCGAGAGCGCGGGCGCATTTCTGCCTCCTTGAGTCACTTGGGACTTGTGCATCAACTATCTGGCATGGACCCAAATCCATCCCCGTGTGTTACACAGCAGTATGATGCCATCGACATATCAGCTATGAGGGAATATATCTCAGGGGCGGTTTGTTAATCAATGAGCTGCTCTCTCTGTAACCTGCCAATGGCGGGGGTGGGGGGGGAGGAGGGTCCCCAGCACAGTTTCTGTCCTCCTCCCTGTGCCCCTGCCATCTATTTCCATGCATCTGCTTCGGCTTTTCCTCTCACTGCTACTGCCTATGTATCTGTCTCCATCACTAGACCGGGAGCCATTGATTCAATAAGTATTTATTGAGCAATTTGCATATGAAAGCATTATGCTAGATGAAGTGGCGAACAAAATAGTACTTCCTAGAGCTAAGAGGCAGATATTAAACCAAAAGACAAATAAAAGCATAACTGCACATGTTGTGAATGCTAAGAACGAAAAGAAAAAGGCAAGATGAGTGATTACATTGGGAGATCTGTTTAACATTGCTGTATCAGGAAAGGCTTCGGTGAGAAAGAGTAAGCAGGGGTTGGCCAGGCTAAGGATGAGAGTGTGTTGCTGGGCAGGGAGTGTGTCCACAGCACAGGGGTGAGAAGGACACAGGTGCACCCCAGGGATGGGGAGGTAGGCAGGGCCGTAACACGAGGAGCCTGGTGGACCTTGATAAGGATCTCAGATTTTAACCTAAGTGCAATGGGAAGAAGCACGTTTAGAAACAGGGAGACCATTAGGTGACGTTTAGAAACTGCGAGACCATTAGGTGACTCTCTTAGGAGACAAAAGGAGTGACGATAGAGGCGAGGACCAGAGTGGAGAAGGCAGTGATGGAGAAAAGTCGGCAGATCTGAGATGTACCCGAGAGGCGGGTTTGCTAGGAATGCTGGGTGGATGTGACAGGTGAGAGTCATCCCATGACTTCTAGAAAGAACACCGAGGTAGGTGAATGTACCACTTACTAGCATAACCCAATAGCCAAACAATACAACAAGACTAGCACATGCATGTGCAAATGCTAAATTATGACTAACCTCATTTACAAATATTGCTACAAAAACCCTAAATAAAAAAATCAGCAAACCTAACCCAGTAGTATAATACTCGCGGCTACCATCTATTAAGTACTAATATTTACCACGGGGAAATCACCATTCCAGTGCTCACAGTAACTGCACGTATCTGCACATAACTCAGTCACTTACGTCAGCATTTACCTCCACAACCACTACATAAGTACTATTATCATCCACTGATTATCCATTCTCATTAGTTCTTATCCATTATTATGCACTTTCCTGAAGGGCAAGCTGTGGCTCAGAAAAATGAACTGCTTCACCTGTGTCGTAGATGACTCTCCCAGACATGACGGTACATAGAAGCCAGAGACTTCTTTCCACGTACGATTCCATCGATAGCAGTTCAAGAACAGACAATGCTAAGCTGCGGTGTCAGGACAGGGGTGTCCTCTGTGGGGAGGTGCTAGCTGGGAAGGAACATGAGAGACCCTTCTGGGGAGCAGGAAAGGTTGTTTCTAGATCTAGATGGTTGTTGCGTGATCCACACAGACCATGTTGTAAACAAGATTTGTGTACTTTACTGTGTATATTTCACTTCGATTTTAATAAAAGGACACGACAACCTTGGAAAAGGTATTTGGAGAACATATAGAAGACAAAAATTTAGTATCTTTATATACAGAGAGAGCCTTTAAAATTTAAATTTAAAATCTAAAATTCAATCTATTAGTGGACATAAACACATGGTTCACAAATAAAGAAATGTAAGTGGAAAATAAGTATAAATGAAACATGTTTAGTAAAGAAATGCAAGTTAAATATTAATGATAATTTTCTCCTAATAGACTAAAATAAAAACAATTGATAATACCAAGTATTATGATAATGTGGGGAAATTCAGACTCAAATGTTGCTTGTGGAAGTACAAATTGTTACCGATTTTCTGAAGCCAATTTGATGGCATATACCAAAAGTTTTTTCGACTAGTATATACTTGAAATAACAATCCTATTTTTCTAAATTCGTCATAAGGAATTACTACAAGTATGTATTTGGCTACATGAATGTTCATCATAAGTCTCTTGATAAAAGTAAAATTTTGGAAAGTACCCATAAATAGATGGTCAAGTAAAAAAATTATTGTATGCTCATATAATAGCACAATATACAGCCATTAAAAATAATGATGTTGATTAATATTTATTAGCATGAAAGGATGCCCACAACGTATTGTTTAAATTTTTTTAATTGGGTACAAATCACATATAATTACTATGTGTGTACACATACAAATTTATTTGTGTGTATGTACATATGATATAGATATATACGTATAATGTACATACTGTATAATTATTCTAGATGGGTATGAACTAAAATGGCAAGAGCAGTTATCTTTTGGTACGATTATTGGATGATACTTATTTCTTCCTTATAATTTTTCTGTACTTCGTGAATGTTTTATAATAAGAATATATAAATCCAAAATAAAAAAGAAAGCACAGCTGGCTAGATTTCTGGGCAATTTACACATATAAGCTTCATCTACCTTATTTTTCTTTGAATAATAAATAAGGTTTAAAAGGTAGTAACCATCACTCATACAGTGCAGGCGTCCTTACCTGGGGCACTGATTTGCACCTGGGTAGAGCAGTTTAAAGCTAACACCTTTTGAACAATTTCTCTGAGTTTTGGGAGTTTCCTACATAGTAATCCCCAAGATAGAGCCAGCAGTCACAGCCTCAAGGCTCTCTCGTTGCTGCTGTGAGACATGTGAACTAGGTGTTGCCAGTCAGACACACCCACGAGTCCTCCGCTTGGAAGCTAATGCGACAAAGGGGCAGACATGAATGGCATCCACCCCGGGCAGACACGGCCACAGGGGCTCCTGGCACCCAGGACCAAGCGTGACCAGTGTAAGCTACAGTGTCTCTCCGAGAAGCCAGAGTTGTTGCCAAGTGTTGGCAGCGACGTGTTTTCACTGGAGCGAACGCTACAGTCTCATCTGCTGTTGTTTTTGGCCTCATCTCTTCTACGTCTGCTTCTCTTGCCCTCTCGAGAATTCTGAGTTGCTTAATATTTTTAACAAATAATTTTTCTGCCTAAACTAGCCACAGTGGATCCCATTATTCGCAACAAAGAACTGCGCCTAATAGTATTACCTTTATCCCTATTTTATAGATGAAGAAATCGCGTTTTTCAAAAGTGGAGAAAATTTCCCAGCTAGTAAATACTGAGGCAAGACACAAATCCAAGACTTCTGAGTCACTTCTAGGCTCTTTAGGAATCTAAAATTAAGATATTCCAATTTCACCATGAGTGAAGCTCACAGTAAAAATAAACGTTACCATGTAATGAATAATTACTATGGGCCTAAACTGCACATCAGCTTTGAGATGAACCCCAGAGATCATCTAACCACCCTAATTTACAGATGAGGAGACCAGGGCCCAAAACATGATGGACTTTGCCCAGTGTCACCAAGAGAAGTAATGGCAAAGCAAGGAAAGAAAACCAGGTTTGTCGACTCACATGTCCTTTGTATCGGTCAAGGGTGAAGCCACTTCTTAACCCACACAGAGATGTTTATACCACACAAGGCCGATGCCTAAATGAAAAAAATTGTTTAAATTTAAGAAGAAATAAATATTAAATGGGTGAGGAATAATGACATTTAAAATACTGTCAACCAGTTACATGGATACTCTGGACTATACCACCATCACTCCCCCTTGGGGTGTGTAACTGAGAAGCCTAAAATAGCTTTTGAGAGAACCTCATGAAAACAGTGCCTGGGGGAACTGGGATCACATTTCCACCTGGCTCTGAAATATAGAATTTGATGCAAGGAAACCGTCCTTTCTGCAGAAATTGGGAAAGTTGTTAGATCCCCTGTTAATCCATAGGAAAATGTAAGATTGAGTGTCCAAATGTTTTTAAAGCAAAATTTTAAAACAGACATTACTATCTACACATGCATAGATAATAATTTTTGTTTCAATAAAATCCAAGATTTGTTTTACCCTAAGGGTCATTTTTCTTGACTCTGGGGGAAAAAAAGTCTTGTGTCATAGGAGGAAAACTGAACCTTTCAATTTCTGATTCATTTCCCTTTAAATCATCCAAATATTACTTTTTATGGGCTATGTAATAGCCAAACCGTCTCCAAGGGGGTATTAAAGCATTTCAAGCCTTGTTTTCCTTTAAATAAAATAAAGTAAGTGTTAAAATGGAGGAAGTAGGATCCAAATCAATCTGCTCAATCTACAAAAGTTCTCATCGGTCCAAGATCTCAAATGTCTAAGTGGGTCCTGAATTTTTAAAATTCTCCTTTTCCTGTTAAGACTTGACCCTTGCATGGAGACTGCTTTGGGTATTTAAAATCTATTTTCCTACCCGAAGAAGAGTAAGTTTGTCCCTGAAACCAGAGCACCCTATTTTTCTCCACCAGAAATTACCTCGAGATGGTGCAGGGTGAAGGTATTATACCAATCTAAACCATATGCTGGTTTACATGGAATCCAATAGACGATTATCAGGAAGCTATACTTCACTAAGTTTACTTTTCAAAACCATTGAGTGGTTCAAATAGTGGAGTATGCAGTTCATTAAGGGCTGAATTAAGTAGAACAACACAATGCAACGTGGACTTCTTCCCTTTTTATAGCTGTTTTTGAGATGAACACCTCTGAGCAGTTGAAAGGAACCGGGTTACTTCTGCCTTACTCTTCTTTACCTTACTTAGTTCTCCCACGAGCCTACTTAATGAATAACTTGGATAACTTGGAAAAAAGGTTTAAGAAGTCTAAGATTGAAGAAGACTTTTCTCACATAATAATTTAAGACACTGTGCCAGTTTGTACAACAGAAGACATCCACCAAAAGCTCCTCATTTCCAGACAATTACAGGAGTGACTATTTGGATTTTTGGCTGGATAAAGACTACCTTGAATCTGAAGACAGACTGGCAGAGATAACAACATAGCATTTTAAGCAGAAGTCAGAGGAAGCTGTTCAGAAATGAACTAATTCATTCCATTAATATTTATTCATTGCCAACTATGGATAGGCCATATGTCTGGCACTGGTGACAGAGACAGGCATTTTCAAGGAAACTGGATGACCAGAGAGATCTGTTTTTGCGGGGAGGCATGATTTGTTAATAACAAATATTGATTCTGGGACTGTGTAGGGGCACGTTTTATATTTTCAGAGAAAGGAAACATGGAAGTACAAATACCCATCGATGACTCTTCACTTCTAGGCCGGTGATATTCAGCCAGTGTTCTGTATACCCTCGACTGCTCTCCTTATCCAACAGCCCCACTCATTATAACGCAAATGATTCGCTCCAACTTTGTTTACCCCTCGTCTGTATCTCACCTCCACCCGACCCAATCCCAGCTTCTGTCTTTGCCTCCTACTTGAAAATTGAAGTAACTGAACTTATACGACCCGACTCTTCTCTTTGTCACCTTCAAACTTGTCTAGGTCCTATACACTTAATGCGATCCTAATATATTAAAACTCATGTGCATATTCAAGGAAATCTTGAAAATAAAAAGTGAGAGATAATTAGTTCTATTAGATAATGCCATATTTTTTGTAACTTTAACAAGTAAAGTTTGTAGTTCAATAAAAAAATGGAAAAGTAAAGGGAAAGAATAAAGAGTTCAGAAACAGACGCAAATATCTATCAAAGTCTGGCTTATGATAAGGTGACATTCCAAACCTGGTGCGAAGAAGAGAATTCAAAATATGATGTTGCACAACTGGCTAACTGGAAAAAATAGGAAAACTATATTTCTCTCATCAAAAAATAAATTCCAGATGGATTAAAGATATAAGTGTATAAAACAAAGATTTAGAAGAAAACATGAAGAATAACAGAGACCTTACCTTACTGAACAAAAAGCATATATATATTTAAAAAATGATTTTAAAACATTGGAAATTAGGCAAAAAAGGACAGCAGTCCCTGACAGATGGGAACGAAAGGCACGACCTCCAGGACTGGCCCCGCTCACTGCCTGGCTCACTGGCCAGGTTCAAGGCTGCACTATATGGAACAGGAAGTCAGGTATAGTCCAGAGATCAAGCTGAGGAGATAGAGCTGGGGATCCAGAAAGGGCAACGCAGCCGGAGTCCATGGGATGGAGACCTAGAGGAAACAGAGCTGCACAGACACGCGGAGAGCGAGCTCTGGGAGTCTTCGGAGGGCCTCCTTGCAGTATTCAGCTCAGTATGCTCAGCGAATGAGTGCGAGCAGACCAGTAGAGGCCCCACAGGCTGGGGAGGCAACTGCCGGAAAGGACTAGAGAGAACAACGCCTCACGAAGGGCTGGAAAGAGTTCCCACTGCCACCAACCACAGTGAAAACCCTCAAAACGCACAGGCCGTCAGGGAAGGAGCTCAGTAGAGCTGCTCTGGCCCTACCGACAAAGCTAAACAGCCAGCTCTGAACGGGTGAATGCTTTTCAAGTAACTTAATTGCGATTGAGGACAAAACTCAAGAAAGAATATGTGCTGGAATACAAAAGTAATCAGCATCCGAAAAGGTCAAATTCTGGCATTCGATAAGAAATTACGAGGCATGCAATGAAGCAGGAAAATATGACCCATAGTGAGAAGAAAAATCAATCCATAGAAACAGACCCAGAAGTGATTAAAAGAATGGAATTTGTATACAAGGACATTAAATCACTTATTATAAATATAATCCACACATCCACGAAGCCAAAGAAAAGATTAACCATTCCAGGCCTTATCCTCATATTTATTATCTACTAGGTTACTCACGTAGAAACCCCACACAGTCATTTTTTAGTATCATCTTCCTCTTTCTTATTCACGTGCTTTAGTTCAGGTTTGCTGGCTAAACAATTGTAACATGACAGTTACTTCACAATTACCTTCCTGTCTTTGGTCTGTCTCACTTCCAAGATGCACTTCCCACCAGCGCTAGAAAACTCGACAGCAAACATCTTTTCATTTTACTTCCACGTTTAAGGCCCCTTGATGATTCTTCATTGACAACAAAAATCCAACCTCCCTAACTTGTCATTCAAGGAATTTAATTAATTATCTGCTCCCACAAGCCTTTTCAGCCTTACCTCCCATCTGTCCCTCTCAGCTGCCCCAACTAAGCTGCAAGTTCTTAGAACTATTCCCTTGTCACCAATCACATGTCCCCATGTTTTCACACTGCTAGGCTTTTGCACGTTATTCCCTCTGCCATGAATTGCTTCCATTCTTTTAACAGTTTGAAAATTCCTGATAGTATTTTAAGACTACGTCAAATGGCATCTCCTTTGTGAAGTTTTCTTCAGATTCGCTATTAGTCATTTTCTACTTTCATGTCAACTTGACATTATATACATCTATCTATTATAATATTTGTTACAGTTTACTTAAATTACCTGTTTACATGCCTGGTGCCCCACTAAACTCTGGGACCATTGTTGGTAGGACCTATCTCTTTAGTTTTTTATTCTCAGCCTCAGACACACAAATTTTGTTTTGTGAAATGTCAGAGATGGAAAATATCTTTGAAAAAATATTTTAATTGTGTCTCATGTATGACTGTTAAAACATGGGTTCAAGTTATATTCTAATTTATTTTATTTAAAAAACATGCAAGCAAAACCTAATCATCTCCCCAAAGAGATTCTTAAGTCCGTTGGTTTTGAAATGAGAATGAGAACAATAGCACATCAGTCAAAAAGGTTTAAATGAGTTTAGATTGTTCTAATGTCTTTATACTTTTCAGGTGAAGTGAAAGAAATTCATTAATATTAAACTTTGGTATGTTAAGGATGATGTACATTGCCATAGGCTAATAATAAAAACAATAGAAAGAATATGCATATCTACAAAGCAAGTGAAAAACTGAATGATAAAAAATAATCCGAAATAATTTTTTTAAAAAGGAAAGAAAAGAAAAATAAGACAGGAAAAAAGCACAAAATAAGATATAGATTTAGATCCAAATATATCAGTAATTATATTAGCTGTTAATAGATTAAATATTTTAATGAAAGACAAAGATTGTCAGTCTGCATGAAAAACCAACAATAAAGTGCTATTTATACAAGACACATCTAAAACATAAGAATACAGGAAGATTGAAAGAAAAAAATGGAAAAAGATATGCCACGTAAACACCGAATGAAAGCTTCTACATATATTAATAGCAGACAAAATAATCTCTTGAGCAAAAAAATCCCAAAACGTTATTAATGATAAAGAGAGTCACCTCATAATCATAAAAGGCCTGATTCACCAGGAAGGTAACAGAGCCCTAAATTTGTGTGTACCTACTTGATGGTGGCCACCACCAAAAATTCTTGGAAGGAAAAATTCTACTCTTGTACCAACTCTTCCAGGAAACAGAAAAAGATTACAAAGTACCCAGCTCATCAAACGAAGCTAGATTAACACTGATAATCAAGCAAAAGCTAACAAAGTCAATTCAAGAAAGAAAAATACACACCTGTCTCATTTCTGAACAATGGTATGAAAATCCTAAGTATCAGCAAAGAAAATCTAGCAATATATAAAAAAAGACAATATACAGTGACCAAGCTGGGTATCTCCCTGGAATGCAAGATTGATTTAACATTTAAAATAATCTTTTGATGTAATTTACTTAAAGAATAAAGGAGAAATTCACATGATCATCTTAATAGATGCAGAAAGGGTATTTGACAACATTCAACATCTACTCATGATAAAAAGAAATTCTTTAATGTGACAAAGAAACATACATCAACATTACACATAATGGTGAAATTTTAAATAAATGCTTCTCCTTTGAGGTAAGCGACAAGCAAGATGTCCACTATCTTTTTTCTTTTACTTCCTTTTAACATTGCATTAGAGGTTGTGACATGTACAACACGGCAGAAAAAGAAAAATAGTTAAAAGGACTGGAAAGAAAAAAAATAAAATTCATTATTAGACAATGACATGACTGTATATGTAGAAAACCCCGGATTATCTACAGATAGTTATATTTCATAAAAATTTAGAAATGTTGCTGAATATAAAATCAATACACGAAAATTAGTTTTACATCTATATGCAGCCACAAACAGTTAAAAAATAAAAATAAGAAAATGACGTCATTTTAAATAACATTTTAAAAATTAATTACTTAGGAATATATCTAACAAAAGATGTGCAAAAATTTTGAGGGGAAACTTATAACATTTTACTAAGAAACATTTACTAAAGAAGCCTAACTAAATGAAGAAGCATGATGCTTTGATTTGGAAAAATCAATAGTCTAAAGATGTCAGATATCGCAAATTACTTTATAGATTTAATCACATTCTAAACAGGTTTTTTGCAGGGAAGGGAGCAGGGCATGAAGTTGGATCGCTACCTCAAACAATATCCAAAGTTCAATCTATAAACCTGCAAAATTTTTAAGGTTTTAGAAAATAAATAGGAGAACACTTTCCTGAACTACGTAAAGAGAATTATTGATTATACCTGACACAAAAGCACTAATCATAAAAGGAAAAGAGTGATAAATTGACCACATTTAAATTAAAAACTTTATTCATCGATAGAAACCATAAAGAAAGAGAGAGAACAAATCACAGAACTGGAGAAGATAGTTGCAGCACGTGTGACTGACAGATGAACTGTCCTGCCTGACTGTGAAAAGGATCCCTACAAACAAACAAACAAACAAATCAACCTAGCAGAGATACAAGCGAAGACTTAAGAGGCCATTCACAACGGAGGAATTTCAATTGGCCAATTAGCATATTCTCTTGGTCTCTACTGCAAGAAAATGCAAATTAAAACCACAGGAATGTCTACCGCAGACTCACCAGGTTCACAGAATCAGTTGAGTCTCATAACATCAGGTGTGACAAGGATGTGGAGCCCGGGGGACTCTGCCACTGTTGGGGGGAGGAGGGTAGACAATAGTGCAACCTCTTTTGAAAATCAGAAATTACACATACCCTACGTCCCAGAATTCTATTTCTGAGTACTTGAGCTAGAGAAATTTCTGCACTGTCAACCACAATACACGTGCATCATGGCTCGTATTTGCCCCAAACTAAAAATAGCTTACCTGTCCATCAACAGTAGAACAGGTAAACAAATAGTGTTATGTTCATACGATGCACTATTTCACAGCAAAAATGTAGATAAACCTAACAAACTTAAAGAAGCCAGACACTAAAGGATATAGTATTATTACATTTATGTAAAGTTTAAGAACAGATATAACATAGTTTAGAAAATATCCTACATTTAAAAGGGACATATGTATCAGTGGTAAAACTTGAAAAAGTTTTAACGAAACAAATATGCAAGTTCAGGTCAATAATTCTATCACTAAACTGCTCCATTCCGTAGAAAGCACGAGCAAGGACAAATTTGTCCCCTTTCATCATGCGTTATTCTGCCGTCAACACTGAATCCCACAGACAAGAATCGCCCATCAAGCTGGCTGATTTAATCACAAGGCCTAGACTGCTTAAGACTCAAAGATTCTATTTCCAGCAAATAAGAAATGATCAAAATAGTTCTTACAGAAATATCTAATCTTCAATAGTATTAAACCAATCTTTTGAACAAGTTTCCCAGTATTTCGATTTATAATTTTTAATAGAAAACTTAGATAGTTTTAGTTCTAACTCTTCAGATACAGAACTCGCGGTCACATAATCATAATGAAGAGAATCGCTGTCACATACGGAGTGCCTGCGTTTTAACTGAGAATTAAAAATGCATTGCGCTCTGGCTATGTTCTTGCTGCATTGCAAACGTATTCTCATGTAATTTCCACGGCAATCCTACAATATAAGGATATTTATAACTGTTTTACAAATGACATTCACAGAGATTAGGTAATTTGTATATATAGCTAATAATCTAACGACTCTTAACTAAGATTTGAATCCAGATCTTTTTTATTTCAAACACTCAATGTTTCCTACTATATCACATTATTTTCCCCAAAGAACACAAAGTATGTCAGGCTAAAGGGATTAGATGAGCAAAATACCGGCTTCACTAGACACTTGCCAGGTACCCAACACTGCAGTCAATACTGTAGAAAACCCAAGAGTAGTACTGCGCATGTGAGTGTCACAGGGGTGTGTGGCACAGGGCCGTGCCTTAAGGAGCATGATGTCCCTTCAGGCCCAAGAGGCTACGTACGACACAAGACGACCGAGACGCGATCACACATCGAACAGCTAGAGGACACGCCAGACACCGTACGGTGAAGACCGAATCTGTGCGCTACAGAAGCAACGGATTCTGCCTCCCTCTTTCTGTTACTCTCAACTCGGAAATCCATGAGATGTGCACCTGTGCCTGATCCCCGCATGCGGCTCAGCCATAACCTGTGAAGAGCCGTCACTTCCACGGCGACTTCTAGGCACCGTTGGTTCTCAAAGCAGAACTCCTGTGATCGGAGGCAACAGTGTCTAACAGAGCAGTGGGTTGGGAGTGGGTGGGAACAGCGAAGACCTTCCCTGGATTGTGGACTGGAACAAGGGTTCTTAACCAGAGGCAACCCCCGCCCCTCCCAGGGGAGAGATGAGGAAGCTGCTAAAGATGAGCAGGCCCAGGGTATGGGCTCCCTCCCCAACCCCCTCCACCCCACAAGAAAGAAGTATCTGGCTCACAGGCCAATAGCACAGAGTTGAGACACTCTGGCCTAGAAGAACTTTTAAGAGAAACTCAGAGAGCAGAAAAGAGAATGTGGAATGTGCCTGTGATTACAAAATGAATCAGCAGAAAGCGTGCACACACAATTGGTTAGAAATGATGATATAAAATCACAATTTATAATAGCAACCAAAAGGAAATAAAGTTATCATGAAATTGCCTCAATTTATGAAAACAAAGCCATAAAATGTACCGCAAATACACATACGAACATATATAGGCAAGTGAAAAAGTGTATTATGTTCTTGGAGAGAGGCAAGCAGTATCGCAAAGATGCCGACTTTCCCTAAATTAATCAATAAATTTGACATGGCTCTGAGTTTTTCAAATTCCAAAATGATTTTTTTGAACTAGACCTGATTCTAAAATTCACATTAAAAAAAGAAGAAACAGGAAAATTCTGAAAGAGAAGAGTAATGAAGGGGAACTATTTCTATTAGACAATAAAACAACTTTTGTAGCTTTAAATAATTTAAATAATGTGATATTGGCATGACAAATCAATGGAACAGACTAGGAATGTCAAAAGAGGCACAAATGTAATGAAGACTTTATACAATATAAAGGTAACATTTTAAATATATAGATAAAAAATAGATTATTCAATAAATGACATTGGGACAACTGGGTAGCCACTGGGAAAAACATAAAGCTTAGCTTACTTGTCATTTATATGAGTACTAGAAGAAAGTATGGGATTTTTAAAAACAATCTCAAAGTGAGAAAAACTCATCTAAGTATGTCATAAAACCAAAACCCAGGAAATGTGAAATAAAAGGTGAATATATTCATCTACATAAACAGAAAAGAATGACAAACAGGAAAATATATTTGCAACTCATAGCATGAAGAGCTAGTCTCTGTAATATATAAAGAGCCCTGCTGAATCAATAGAAGACCGCAACTCAGTAGAAATGTAAAGGAAGGAAATGGGCTGCCCACTGAAAAGGGAGTTCAAATGGCTCTTAAATTTGTGAAAAGAAACCAACCGTACTCATGATAAGAGAAATATATGAAAGTGACTTACTTTTTCCATCAGATGGTCAAAATTCTACAAATTTTGTATGTGCGCGGGCATGGGGAAACAGGTATTCTCAAACATTAGCGGCGGGTGTATCAGTTGACAAGTCAGTCAGATTTGAACTAGACGACCTGCTGCACTTACCCTTTACCCCAGGGATTTAGCCCACACATCTACTCACACGTGTGCAAAACGCTTGAGTTACTCGGTGAGGCATCAGTAATAAAAATTTGGTAAGATCCCTAAATGCTCACTGATAGTGATTATAAAAAAAAACAGAAAGAATATAAGTGCTCATTGATTATGGACTATAAAATTATAGTGCATTTATAGTACAGATACTACGTAGCCACAAAAGTACTAAAGGAGTTATTTATGTGCGAATATGGACCAACCGATCTCCAAATCTCCCAGATACGTTTACTGCTAAGAGAAAAAGCAAGAAGAGCAATGCATATAGTATATCACCATCTGTATAAAAGCCGAGGTGAGGAGATGTACATGCACACACAGATATAAATGCATACTTGATCGATATGCAGAAAACTTCTCTGGAGCAATACGTACAGAAACGCATTACTTGGGTGGCTGCTTTAAAGTTCTGTGGCTAGGAGACAAGAGAAGCAATATTTCCTGTTCATTGTATGTACTTTTGTACCTTTTGGATTCTGAACTAAATGTGACTATCTACCTATACCAATCAACTAATCAATCAATAAGAAAATTTAAAAGCAAACACCGGCACAGTCACTATGGCCCCCAGCTCTGGCCAGCCAAGTTTCCTGCCCGTCCCTACCTCCCCTGCTCTTACGGGCTGTCACCGCTGAGGAAAACTGGGGACAGAGGTTTAAAAGTGTGGGGTTCCTTCCTCGGCATGCACCCAGCCAAGGGAGGCGCGCGCATTGGTTCGCGACAGCCTGCTTTTCAATCCACAGGGGTGGAGGATTTAGCTTATTTTTAAATTGGGTGGAATTCGGAAAAGAATTGACAAAATGGTTAAACAGACTGGAGAGGCGGGCTCATCAAGAAAGATGAAAAGACCTAAATATGTGTAGTTTGGCTGAATGACAGCAGGCCAGGCTGTGGTCAACGCACGAGTACTCAATGAATTCAAACACCAGGACAGGAAAGGAAGAGCCGAGGACGCAAAAAGGAGAAAGACAAAAAATATGAAAGAAAAACAAAGTGTCTTGGTTGGTCCTTCTGCCTGTCTCTACGTCCAGACCAACCAGCAATGGACAGTGCTTGGATCAATCCCATCCGAGAAAAATCTTTACCTTTGCAGTTAGGAGCCCACGGCAGCTCGCAGGCTAGGGCGGTCAGACGTCACCAGAGAGGCCTTTCAGCTATTAAGCTCCCTTTTCCAACCTCCCAGCTCCTTAAACTGATGCTCTCCTGGATCCAAGTGGCCATGCTGCCTGCTTTTTCTCCTTTCCCCATGATACCCAATGAGGGTCAGACAGTCTGTGGGGGAGGGTATATTAATCGCTCGTTCATATTCAAAAATTCTGCTGAGTGCCTGTGACGAAGCTGGGAAAAAAGACTGCAGTTCCCCGCCAAGGAGCTCACGACAGTTCTGCTATCAAGAAGTGACCAGTCAAATGGCCAGGTTGTCACAGAGAGGGTTAGCAGATGGGCTGATCAGGCCCATCTCCCTAATCAGCCTCTCATTAAGCCCATCCCTGGAGCACAGAGGAACTTATGTCACAGCAGTGCCACTAGAAACGAGTCTCACAGGGTCGCTCTGCCGTCCTGTAATCGACCTGCGTAGCCTCGGTCGCTGCATTTCTTGTATTTCCTGTGAACTGAACCTCAGTCCACATTCCTTTGCGCTTGTGTAGCAGCGTGCCAGAGCACGTGCCTCAGAGCGTGCACATCGATGCGGGGGTGCATATGAAAACCTACGCGTGCGTGCACGCAGCTGCACCCGTCTGCGTGTGCATTCCCGGGTTTACAGTCATGTGTTGCTGTGCATCCGAGAAGATGCACATACGGGTAACACGAGCCAAAAATAAAATTTAAGAAGCGCTCTGGTAAGGACTCCAAAACTAATGCCTAAGAGTATATTTTAAAACCATTTGTGGTTTCTGTTTGTTTTAAATTTTCACCATTTATCAGACGAAGGAACTGAGCTGTGGCTGAAACCGGAGCCCCATGTGCCTACTCTCAGCGGCCACACCCTGTGGGCAGAAAGCAGGGCTTGGGGGAATAACGATTATCATTCTCAATTACCCTGAGAAAGAGGCAGCTCTGGGTCAGGAGGTGAAAACTGGCAGCTGGGCCTTACGCTGCGGGTAAGGGCGGAATTATCCTCTCTGGGCCCTGGTTCTCTCGGGAAGGGGCTCCGAGGTGGCCGGAAATGCTCAAGGGCTTCCCACGTGATGGAGAGAAGCTAGGCTCTGTCACATGCGACCAGGTCAGGAGCTGAGCAGCCCCAGAGCAAGGGAGGGAGGTGGGCTCATTGCTGCTGTGCCTACAGGTGACAGAAAACCCAAACGCACACAAAGAAATTCCAAAGTGCTATTCCAAGGATATTGTGGTGACTTTACCATGTAATCAGGGACCCCATCTCCTCTCTATTGTACCATCCTCAGCATTTGTCTTCCAGCCTCAAGATTACCTCATGTTCTAAGGCGGCTGCTGTAACCCCTGCCATCACATACTTATTTCAGGCAGCAGCAAAGGCAAAAGGGAAGCATATCCCAGTTTTACCAGCTCCTGGAAGGAGCCTTCCCAGAAGTCTGCTGCTGTTGCATCAGCCAGAACTTAGTCTTGTGAACACACCTAGCTGCAAGAGAGGCTGGGAAAGATATCTTTTTAGCCTGCTTCTCTACCATCTCAAATAAAATTGTTTTTCTGTAACAAAAGAAGGAGAGGATGGATATTGGGTGGAAAGTTTTTCTGCAGTAGCTGAGTGGAAATGTGGCCCATGGCAGACTGCATAACGATGTATAGTTGACAGTGGAAAGATGATTTGGGTATATACCTCCTTTTGGTTGTACTTGAGGCTGTACAAAATTGCTGTCGAGATGGGGTGGGGGACAACACAAACAAGATACCTCCTAGAGACTCCATGAGAAGCACCAGAGAGTAAGAACACCTCATAAGTGGGCTGGGGTCCTGCTGTCCCACAGGTCAGTGACCTTTGTGCTGAACACATATACCTGTTCATGGTTACAAATGAACCATGAGGCCTGGGTGGGGGTTGGGGGGGTGGAGTATTTGAGTGACCTGAAATAATGGATACATTTAAAAATTATGTTTTGTAAAGCAAGACTCAGTTAAGACAACGCGGAGGATGCAGGCATTCCAGCTTCTTAAGGTGCGCACTGGTCGGTGTTCCCTTTGGTGGCTGGGAAGCTTGGTGATTTTTCAGAGCACGTTCTGTGGGACTCCCCAGGACTCTCCATGGAGTACCTGAGACCACAGGGAGGTCAGATGGGCCCAGCTCTGGTCCCCAAGTCCCGCTGCTTACACCATATTCATGTTTTCACATTCCATATAACTTTTCACTTGAAAAATTATTTCTGCTGCTCAAAAGATTAGAAATTACTGGCTTAGGTATTAAACTTATTAATGGTGATCATCTAATAAAAAAAAGTTGGTCTCATTATCTTAAACACAGACATACTGCAGAATATCTGAATAAAAGGACATGGCTATATCATACTGTCTCTTCTCAAACATCCCAGCCTATATCAACATGAACTGAGATATACAACACCAATAACCATGACTTAGGTACTAAAGAAGGTTCTAGACATCATCAACTGAAATGTTTAGGGGGTGACGAAAAAATTGAAGACAAACTTTGAAAATTCTCATATAACCATCTGGAAAGAGGAAATTGGTGACGGAGGCAACGGAGAGACGGGTGGAGTATGTGCTAAAAACCTGAATAAAGTTTTCCAAGTCATGGAGGATTCAGAAATGGTGAACCCCAGGATTTGGTGAAACTTTCTGAGTTTGAAAGAAGCAGATACACAACAAATAAGAGGAAGTCCTACCCCACGAAGTAGGGAGCGAACTTACAAAACCTAGTACCTCACGTGGGCGTACAGGAGGAAAACATAACTGGGTACAGAAGAGATTCAGACGCAGTGTGGACCGCATGAGTTCATCAGGTCTTGACTTCCGTGCATGGATCTAAGAGACCCGTAACAGGAAACTGGGATAAGCTAGAAATGTCTCGAAGCCCATCCTAACCTTTTTGGGTCAGTATTTTTCAGAGGAATCATTACTTTCCACACACAATCCCATAATTCTACTTTCAGACTCGGATACCGGTCAATCCATGGACCGCAGATTGACATGTATTCTTACGACATGTATTTATATAACAGCGACTGCTGGCATCTCCTCTGTAGCCAAGGTTTCCCAAAGCAGTGGGATATAAAGTCGATTTATAAGACACACACTGCTGTCACTGGCTGTGTGAGAACATGTGCGTGCTTTGCGTGCTTGGCTTTATGCTTTCTTTATCAAAACACAGATGATAACCAGGATAAGCAAGTACTTACGTCCCACCACGTTAAGAGTGCTTTTACTAATTGCTACAGGCACGCCATCACTCCTGATTAAAAGTAAAATGTCACACCAAAGGCTGGCGTTGTGCCACAAATTAAGATATTGTAGCTACGTACGGACACTTATAGCTCTTCATTAAAGCTACCTTTATTACTGAAATTCCTGAAGGAAAAAAAAAATCGACTTTGTTACTGTAAATCTAAGCCTCTATCTTCTAGCACTTCATTTGGTTCAGAAACAATGGGCTTTGGGGCACAGGAAGTGATTTAAAAATATAATCACTGCATGACAACAGAGCTGCCTGCAACTTGGAGCTCTGATTCACTGCACAACATCATCCGCAGGAGGGGATGTGATTCAATAAGAAGAAATGGTGGGCTGGGGTTCAGGCCGCTCTGGGGAGACACGAGTGAGCCCCGTGAGACAGTCCGCTCCACCACGAGAGGCCTGTGGCCCGTCACAGGGAAGGGGCTGCTGCCGAATTAAAGAGCGGCAAGTGACCTTCCAAGGTCATCTAGTCCATCCCCCTTAGGCAGAAACTCTTAGAATCCACAGTAATTCGATGATAAGGCAGCCTGAGGGAGCGCATTCCAGAATCACTCCAACGTTGACCTTGGCTGCCAGGAAATTCTTCTTGGGTTTAATCTAATTGCTCATGCTATAGCTAAAGTGCTTTTGTTTTTGTTTTCTGTTTTCTTCTCCTGAGAGACTAATAAACTGGTCAGGTAAGGTTAAGGAACCAAAAGAACACGACCTGCCCAGAGGTGGTGAATTCAAAACTAGGAAACTCGTTCTGGACCCATTCTTCTTCCCAGGCCTAACAAACAGCAGATGCTTTTCTTGGCAGGCAGAGGGCACTGGTGGGAGGCAGCTGGTCTACCTATCTATCTATGGATGGCTAAAATTCTTGAGGTTCGGGGTACAATGCACCAGGGGATGATTTGCTAGTGCCAACCAAAAGAAGAAAAGAAAAAGTAGGGGGAAAAGGAAAAAGAGCAGCAATTTAAAAATCTATAAAGATACTGAGCTCCGTGGGTTTGAGCCTAGTACTTGAGAGTGTGAGTGTGTATGTGTGTGTGTGTATGTGTGTGTGTTGGGGGGAGGGAGTGTCTCTTTCACCCAGGTAATGACTGTATGAGCCCCATAAGGAGATAGTTAAATCAAACACCGAGAAGACTGCTCTTAAGAGGGGGAAAATATGTCAATCACACTTTGCCTTTGACACAAGGAAATTCCTTGAAAGTGAGAATGGAGAGTGAAAGGGAGGGAGACTGTCTCCTGATGTGGGTGGCCAGGAAACCGGGGGGCCGGAAAAGCATGAGAGGGGAGAGGGAGAAAGAGACAGAGAGGGAAAAGAACACAAGATTGAATTCTAATCAAAATGCTATGAGGCGTTCACACCAGGCCTTGAGAGAATATTAACAAGGTTACCCGAGGGGGGGGCCTTTAGCCCCAGGAATTATTAGCGAATATGGAATTATATTTGCACAAACATTACCAGATGCAAGGAGCTAAATGTCCTGCAGATGTGGAAGGGGCCAGCGTGTGCTCCGAACGGGCGGCAGCTTTGTTAGTTTTACCCTACTCACAAGCTCCTGAGGGGTTACGCTCTGGAATGACCGCCGCGCCACCAGGACCGCTTCCCCACTGCTGCTTGCACCCCCCACCCCAAAGGAAGCATCTGCCCAGGACCAGGTGGAGTGGCCCTGAGGCGGGTTTGACCAATTTACCCACTCACCTCCACCACCTCCAGGTCTCACAATGCTTCACCAGCATCAAGGTGATCTCAGCGGGGGGTTTCTGAAAGATAAAATTGCTTGGAGTCAGGTAAATAAATCATAAATTTCAAATATAACCAGCTGATGCTGGAGGAAGGAGACGGCCAAGTACAAGAGGAACAAAGTTTCCTTCTGATATGCCACCATCAGATCCTCAAGACTCAAGTCCACGTAGATCCCCTACTGCTGAACGAGGCCTATCTCGTCTCTGCGGCTGGGCAAGTTGCTGCCTTTTGGGAATCTCTTGAATTTGGAACCCCAAGTCCCCACCGCCTTGCTCACTTCCAGTAAGCCTTGCCAGTATGGGGGACGGAACTGACAGGACAGGTAGAGGCAGCTGACCACCAAGCCAGGGCAGGAGCCTCTTCCGAGGCCCCAGCAGGGCTCTACCCCTGCCTGGGCATGGTTGTATGTCTTTGTAAAGCTCACAGAACTAAGGGATTTAACACCAACTAGTTTATACTGCCCTGACTTCCCCTCGGCCCCTTTTCCCTTTATGTGGGTTTGCTTTCGAGTTGAGTTGAAGACATATTTCACTTCAGTGGAGTGGGATGTGTTACGTGGTTCACGGCACTCCTGTGTGTAGTTGATGCCTAGCCACCCAGTTTCCGGAGTGGATTCTGGAAGTACCCCTCTACCATTGCCTGTTCACCCAGGGAGCTGGGGGGCCAAGGTGTGTCTGGGGCGTAAATGCATCTGATGATGTCCAGCCCCCAAATTAAGAAAATACTGGAAGAGAAATAAGAATTGAAATGTACAGAGTTGGAAGCTAGTGCATAGAAAGCTTATCTAAATCTTACAATTCTTTCATTAAACCCCAGAGAGACGTTTTTCCAAAATTAACAACTGTGAAATTTTGCATACGTTACAAGCAACAAGTTCTAGTGCTGAAAAAATTTTTCTTAAACTATCAATAATAAAAAACAAATTCTGACGAATCATACTAAAGGAAAGTTGAAATATGTTTCCATTCTCTCTACACAACCGAACCAGACAAAGCATGGAAAGATGACAAATTTTCTGTCATGTGAAGAGGCCATCAAAATATGAAGCATGTATGTATACGTACATACATATCACATAGAAGTATTTCAGGTAGTTAAATAGAAATAAATAAATTAACACTTCATGTTGTTTTCCTGGAATCTGTGATATACGTGGTGTTCGTCCATTTGTTAGTTATTTTTTGTGATTTGTTGTGATTTCTTCTTTCATCCAAATAACTACTACCTAATTTTATAAATATAACTGTGTGCTCTTTTTCTTAAAGAAGGCCTCCAATATTGTATAAGCTTCAGATCCAATATAACCCAAATTTGTCTCTGGTGCTGTGTAAGCAATTTTCACTTGCTTTTATTTCCCTTATCAATTAATAAGGAAGGCCTTGTTCATACCCTTTTAAAAAGGAAGAACTTTGGTTTAATTGCATTGCTTGTATATAAACCTGAATCAAGGTCTGTCTCAGGCCAAAGGCAGTAAATTGGTCCTGGCCCTAACTGTGTTTCCCACCCCCACCAGAGGGCATGCTGATTCCCGAAGAAATCTTCCCATGCTTTGTCTAGTTGGGTTTAATGGCTTCCACTGACACCCTTCCCCCTCCCTCCCTAACCCATCTGCCCCTTGAACTGGCTCATTGTTAAAAGATCTGAAAGATCTCACTGTCAGAAAACGTCTTCATTTCCTCTGCATAACTCTGAAATGTGCCCTGTGGACCCCTCGGTCAATTCCTTCTTCTTGTGATACTTGACAATTTTTTTTTTAATGGTGTTTACACTCCATAGAAACAGGAAAGAAGTTTCAAAGCATCTGGGCTGGAGGACATACCCTCTTTGAAATCTTTTTTTTTTTAATTGAAATTCGAAACACACCCTCTCCTGGAAGCCCACCTGATTAATTCCAGGCAGCAAAACCCCATGCCATCCTCCCAAAGTCTGCTCACAACTTGCTATTGGCTATTTGCCACCACACTGGACGTCTCTGCCTAGATGCTCTTCTTTATTAGAAAAGTCAAGATTAGCAAAGCCTAACAATCTTTACTACTTAAACTTAAATGCATATTTAGATTCCAAAATTTTTATGGGAACTCAGGAAGTGAAGTCTGTTTTTTCCTTCACTACACCTTAGTATCAGTCATGTTGCTTTCAAAATGAAAAATATGCAAGCTCGTTTTGTGTGAAAACAGAAAACCTCCCTTCCGAGGTGGAACAAGAGCCCACCAAGCTCCCGGCCTGGTTCTGCCAAATTCTAATGTATGGCTTTAGCTTGTTCAGCATGTGAGGGCGGCAAATGAAAATGTTTCAGTTTCTCTATTTGTAAAGTTAAGAATCGTGTTGTTTCTTTCCCAAAAGTCTTCACAAAAGTCTCATGGGGAAGAAGAGATAAATGATTAATAACTGAAAGCTCTTGGCCAAACAAAAAATGCTGTAATCTCTCGCTGCCACAGAAATGGGCACCCAGGACCAGATGCTAAACCCTGAGGTGGAAGGCAATTCTGATAAACTTTGGACCCTATGCATGAATCCAAGCGTCCTTTGCTCTGGAGAGGACAGTCTGGACTCACGTGCCTTGACTTCCGCCACTGACGCCTCTGTCCATGGCCCTTCCTGTCTTACACCCAGCCCCCAGTAAAGTGAAATCTGCCTTTCTGGTTGTAAAGAATCAACACGTGGGAAACTGTTAAATGCACCATTGTGAGGTCATCAGAGTTTAACCTCCCTTTTTTAGGGAACATGCTTGCTCGGCCCACACCACAGCGTTATTAAGAAAACTATTTGAGATCAAAACTCAGCGCTTCATCTAGTTTGGACATTTCCTCTGAGGAGCACTTGGATAGCTCTGGAAAGAGTCTGCAAACGAAAACCATTTTCTGTCGCGACTGAAAAGAACAGGCGTGTGCTTGACGAGTATACACATCTCTCTCGGTAGAACCTGTTAAGGTTATTTTCAAAGGACACCAGGGATTCGGGCATGTTCTTAGATTACTGTGCTTGTCAAACATAACCTATTCCTGGTCTTCAGGAATAACATGGCCATGTGAAATCACCCCGGACTCGAATCCGATCCAAAAATAAATTCAGAAAACTCTGGATGCATGCTTATTCAACCAACTCTGCCTGTACTGGACTGTCTCATCCTAAAACGACTTTCCTTTTACTCCCTTCTTTAAGAGAATGAGAGAAAATAAGACAGCTCCTGTTAGAGAAGAACCACTAGGCTTCATCATGTTTTATGAGACAGAGAATGAAACAATACGAGGAACTTGGGCTTTGGAATGAGACAGGCCTAGGTCTGGAGTCTTAACAGTGTCGGTGACTGGTCATGGGGTCTTGAGACAGTTGTTTAACTTACCTAAGTCCATTTCCTTATCCATAAAGAGGGGCTAAATATAGATAGGTAGATAGATAGATAGATAGATAGATATAGATATAGATATAGATATCTCATAGTGAAGGCTGAATTAGATATTGTATAAAGTGTGTGAGAGAGTGCCCAACTTACAATAGATAATCAGTACAGAATAGCTAGTAATAATCACAAGAATAAAAATAAAAATATATTCCTGAATTGTCAACAAATCTATCACAGCAAATTAACAAAATTTTTGAGGATCTATGTGCGGGGAAGTATGGGAAGGGAAACTACAATGACATACAACAGAAAAACTACCTTCAATAATCAGACCATTTAGTGTCATTTTTGAAAATGTTAGTCAAAATATCTCTTTATGTATTCTTTGCTTCTGCCTAAAATATATGCCAACCATAGCATAAGTTCTTAAATCGGACAGGTTTTAAGTGCTTTACCATAATATACTCATTCCGCAGAAACATCGCATACCATAAAATTGCATGTTAAAATAAAAGGGAAATGGAGAAAAACATATTCAACTTTGTAACCAGAGCACTAACAAAAACAGTAATTATCGTGTGGAACATAAGCTGACCAGCCCGGAAAGCAGATCGGCTAGAGGCAGCCTCAGGGGTAATTTCAGAATGCATAGAAACGATAGTGCAGGACTTCTGCTTCTGGCCAAGATGGAGTATCAAGGACTAGATTTACCCCGTTGTGTAAAACAACCACTGAAAGGAAGAAAGGGAAGGAAGAAAGGAGGGATGGAGGAAAGAAGAGAGGGAAGGAGAGAGAAGAGAGAGAGAGAAGGAAGGAGAAAAGAAGGGAGGAAGGGAGGAAGGAAGCCTGGACAAATACATCAAACAACAGCTCTCAAGACACTGGAAACAAGCAGTGAAGGCCACTGATCTCTGGGTGATGGAGAACAAATGAGGTGAGCTCCAGGATTGCCTAGCTTACTGAAGAGAGTTTCCAGGCCCTTACACAGAGAGAAGACCTTGGGTGGAGCCCAGTGGTCAACCCTGAGTAGAGGAGAAGCACAAGTAAGCCAACGTGGCTAGAGTTCTCAGAGCAGAGAACCGGAGAGGAGAGAAGTGCACAGAGAGAGAACTGAGATGGACAGAGTCTCCTTCAAGGCTCCAGTCAGGAACTGATCAAGCACGTGAGTGAGGGAACTGCCTGAGATTAGGGAATGAACTGCCTAGTAGGACAGGAGCACACTATCCCGGGTTTCATATAGGGCCAGGCTAGCAGCCAGTCCAATCATCCAGAGTGGAAAAATCACAATTTTATGGGGCTGAGGTTAGTAATAAGAAGGTTCTTGCCTTGGTAGTGGGGAAAAATTAACCCTAGGCTAAATATTGTTCTAGTACCATGAAACATAGCTTAGAAGCAAGACCCATAAGTATCGAACTGTTTCCAAATAGCCACATTCCAGAACAAAGTGAAACAATATTTTTAAGCATACGAAAATATGCAACATCCCACAAGATAAAACTCATAATGTTAGGCATCAAATCGAAAATGACCAGGCACACAAAGATTCAGAAAAATAAAACCCACCATGAGGAGAAAGAAAGATCAATCAAAAAAATGTTAAAAAAACGACATAGGTAACGAGGACAGTTAGGATAACTGTGCCGTATTCCATGTGTGCAAAAGACTAGAAGAAATATTAAACGTATTAAATAAAGTCATGGAAGAAATGTTTTAACTGGTCTTCTACAGATAAAAACTAAAATGTCTGAAATAAAAAAATACACTGGATGGGATTAATAGCAGATTAGACATCGTGGAAGGAAAGAGAAGTAAATTTAGCAATCGAAACTATCCAAAATGAAGGTAAGAGGCACAGCAATAGAAACTACCCAAAATGAAGCACAGAGGTTGAAAAAAGAAGAGCAAGAAAAAAATAAACAAAGCATCAAGAACCATGGGACAACTTCAAGCAGACAAATATGTGTAAAATTGGAGTTGCTAAGGAAAGAAGGCATGGGAGGAGATACAACATATTTGAAAACGAATGCCTGAAATATTTTCAAATGTGATGAAAAATATAAACCCACAGAGCCAAAAAAACTCAATGAACTTCAAGCACAAGAAACATGAAGAAAAATTACACCAAGGCACATCATAATCAAATAGCTTAAAACTAATGAAAAAGAAAAAAATCTTAAAAGCCGGAGGGAATGACACTTTACATACAGAAAAACAGCAATAAAGATAACGTGGGTTTCTTTCTTGTCAGATATTATGCAAGTGAGAAGATAGTACAGAACATCTTTAAAGCCTTCAAAGAAAAAACTGGTAAACTAGAATTCTGTAATCTACAAAAATATCTTTCAAAATGAAAGTAAAATACTTTTTCAGACATATTAAGAAACAACAAAAAAAGAAAAACTAAGATGATCTATCTCAATGGACCAAGGAAAAAGCATTTGACAAAATTGAATATACATTCCTAATTTTTTTAAAAAAAGTTTCTGCAAACTAAGAATAGAAGAAAACTTTTCAACTTGATAAAGAGCATCAACAAAAAACCTACAGCTAATATAATCCTTAATGGTGAAAGACTCTATTTGCTTTTCTTCTAAAATCCAGAATAAGCCCAGGAGGTCTGCTTCATCTCTTCTGCTCAACATTAAAGTGGAGGTTCTAGACAATACAAGGGAAAAAAAATAATAAATGGCATCTAATTGGAAAGAAAGAAGTGAAACTGTCTTTATTCACAGATGGCATGATCACCTACTCAGAAAATGCTAAGGAAGCAACAAAAAAGCTACTGGAACCAATAGTGAGTTCAGCAAAGTTGCAGGATACAAGATCACTATACGAAAACCAACTGTATTTCTATATACTAGCAACAATTAGAAACCTAGAAATACCATTTACAAAAGCATTAAAAAAATATGAAAAGGTGAAGGATAATCCTGACAAACTACAAACTACTGCTAAGAGAAATTTTAAAAGACCTAAAATATGGAGTGATACACTGCATTCACGGATCGTAAGATTCAATACTGTCAATATGTCAATTATTTCCAAGTTGACCTATAAATTTAATGCTTTCCCAATCAAAATACCCACAGGCTTTTTTGTAGAAATTGACAAGCTGAAATTTTCACATAATTTGACAAATTTGAAAATTTATGTTAAAATGACAAGGCTCTAGAATACTTAAAACACTTTGAAAAGGCAGAACAAAGTCAGAGAACTTACAGTATCTGACTTCAAGACATATTATAAAGCTTTAGTAATCAAGACAGTATGTATTGGTGTAAAGGAAGATAAACAGATCTATGGAACAGAATAGAGAGGCCAGAAATAGACTTGCTCACAAATGGTCTGCTGATTTTTGACAAACGCACAAAGGTAATGAAATTGAGAAAGGACAGTGTTTCGATAAATAGTACCGGCACAATTTTATCTTCATACTCAAAAAAGTGAATGTCAATCTATAACTCACACTATATACCAAAAATTAACTCAATATGGACTATACATCTAAATGTAAAACCTGATATTACAAAACTTCAAGCAGTTTATCTGCTGAACCATGTGATGTAAGTCACAACCTAAGCACTTCAGCATGTACCTGAAAAAATTATGTGATTGTTCTATGTTTCCAGGTTACTGTTATCACACCAACAAAGTTAATGCTGACACAAGATTACTTGATTATAGTCTATATTCGAATCTCCTTAATTGACTCAATATTGTCTTATTCTTGCTATTTTTCAATCCAGGAAAAAATCAAAGGTTATGCATGGCATTTAGTTTTCAAGTCTCTTTATCGCCCATAATCTAAAATAGTCCTCCTGCCCCCAGTCTTTAAACATTGTTATGACACTGCCATTTTTCAAAAGCCCATGCCAGTCGTCTTGAAAGATGTCCACTTCATGGGGTTTATATGATTTTACACTACCGTCGTCAACCAAGCACTTGTTTTTAAATTTCTTAAAATGTAGCTGAGAGAACCATTGCTTAGCAGCAGCCACACTAAAAGAATTTCTTACTGAAGGTTATAATCTAATTCCCGATATTCCAGTTCCCTTTGTCTAGGAAAATCATGCTTGAGTTCTGCAAATTCCACTGCAGGCCTTTTCCTGTTTACCAGTTTGTTACAGAAACATTCTTTGTAGCCAACCAAACTAGACTTGAAATGGTTGTGACTCAGTTAGTTTCCCCTTAAATCTGGACGTTGTTTTACAAAGAATTCTTCCCCGAAAAACTCTTCTACTAGAGATGATTGTGAGAATGGGACACACGGGTTTCCTAAACCAAAGAAAACGATAAACCTGCGGACAGATCCAAGTTTTCTAGTCTATGTGAGGAAGAGAGGAACAGAGCATCCTCTATCCTAGAGAAATTAAATACGACAAACACGGATTGTATTGTCCTTAAGATGCAAGAAAGAATAGCCCTTGCCTGAACCCCAGGGTTAACTGATGATAGTATTTATATGTTGTTATTTATAAAGACAAACTCCCAGTGATAGGAGCAAACGGGAAACACATGCACTATTGTTAGGTGTATACACTGGTTAACATTTCTGGAGATAAGTTAGGAGATCATTATCAAGATGTAAATACATATAATCTCAGAATTGAGTCATTTGACTTTTAGAAATTTACCCTGAAGACATTAGCTTTACTTTCTCACATGTACAAATACATATTTACGAAGGTGTTCACTGAAGCATTGTTTGTAATAGTAATGATCTAAAAACAATCCATATGTTGCCCAAAAAGAGACTGCACAAATAATGATACTCTTTTAAACCGAGATATAGATGTTCACTGATATGTAAAGATGATTAAGACACAATAACAAAAAAAAATGAAGTTGTAGAGCTTGTGGGGAAAGGCAGCGTACGGGTGTTTGTGATGTCTTGGTAATGTGCACAGAATACTTCCAGAAAGACACGAAACAAACAGCTAATAGTGCCTCTCGTGGTAGTGGGATTCCTGAGTTGGGCTAGGATACCGAAGAAGAGAACTTCTACTTCTTGTTTTGTATTTTAAGAGTTTTTTGTTTTTGTTTTTTACCAAGTACATACATTCTTTTTAAAACTGGGGGAAATAAAGTAAAGAAGCAATTTCCACGTTTTTGGAAACCGACTACTTACAGTTTCTTGTAAAGTAGCTCACGATGCCTTCATTTCTCGTTGTCCCCTGAAACTTTTCTGTTTCCTACATCCTTCCTTTTCAGTAGCCATTCCACGTAATGCAAGAAAATGGCCGCGTTTTGTCTAAGTTACAGGAGGTCTGGAAGAGAAAAGATAGGCAAGTTGGGCTTTGTCTTATGTAATTAATTGTTGTGTTACAGTAATACACTGAAACTCCCAGGCAAAAACACCAAGATAGGCTTATGCAAAAAGAAAATGAGCAAGAAATTTGAAGTGAAGAGCCTGGGACGGAGATGTGTAGAACATCTGCCTCCCGACCAGGATCCTAGCATTCCTAATTGTTTGTTATATGTTTACTTTCTCAATCCTGGAGACCTGAAAATAGTTTTCTCACACCAAAATTACATTACAATTGTGAGATATGGATGCTCTGTTACTTTGTTATCGGGGAAGATTTGACCAGTATCTGTTTGAGAAAGATTAAGAATTACTAAAACTTACCAGACTAAGGCTTTATGAAATAATATCTGACCATCTTGGACCTACAAAACTTTTTCACAGCCACACAGAGAGATAAGTATTGGCTAACTCGCAGCTGGCTAAAGCGAAAACCAGATAGCGTTGGACTGCAGGACCATCACCGTCTCGTTCTGAGAATTCACGGCTGCATCTCACAGTTGCAGCATACGATGGCTGGCCATGTCATTCCACAGCACTAACATCTTCTAAAAGTACTGGATGGCATATGTAAATTACAATAAAAATGAATATTTAACTTCATTTTTAGAATATTTAGAAGTATTTTGCAATCCTCCTGGAGAATCACAGACTCCTTGGACCGTAACAGAGCCAGGGCTAATTATCCCTGCCAGAGAAGAAGCTGGTGCCAACTGCTTCTGAGAAATCGGGAATGGTATGAAATGGCCCCGGGATGTGTCACTCTCACTTGCGTGATTTGAATTTCAAAAATTAATCAAGAGTTGACCTCCCTAAGAAGGTAGCTGAACAGTATTACTGTTCAAGGATTTCTTGAAATCCTGCTTTGCCGATTATGTGAAAGCAAAGTCTAAGTACTTTCCCCACCATCCCTGGCCAATTTCAGCGATGGAAAACCATCTGCACCCTGGCCAAGCCTGGAACAACTGAATGCTCTGTGCGACGGGTAACCACTCCTCCCACCAGTCCTGTGTCCCATCCAAACACTGACTTCTGCTTTGGTCTGCAAGCGACTGAGTGCCCAGGCAGTTTTCTGTTGCAGTCATGTGAAAACCTAAACTGATGTCTGCAGCGCACTTTACAGTTTTCAAAGCATCTTTCTCTCATAAACCTGTGCTCCTTCCCATACATAACAAGTTAGAGGGCAATTAAAATAGTTATTATGTACTCAATCTGTACCCCATCCTCAGCCTGTCAAACCAGGCAAAAATGTCATTCACTTGGTGAATATTTATTTAAGAATTGTTGAAACGTTTTTATGTTTTGAAACAAATGATCGATTAATGTTGAAACTATTTTCCAGCCTTCCAAAATGAGTTTGATTTCAGATGTTTCAAAATTTGTCCAAACTAGCATCAACACTGTTTTGTGTTACTCAGTTCAATGAAGCAATTATTCACTGAGTACTCCTTGTGCGCAGGGTCTGTCACTACAAACTCAAGCAAGACTGGTCACTGCTCTGGAAAGATCTTAGGGGTCTGTGGAGAACAAAGTCAAGAGATGGGATGGGGGTGAAATGCCCTGTGAAAGACGGGAGCATAGGGTGCCAGTGGAGCACCAGGAGGGGTGCTCACCCCATCTGGGGAGAACACGTCTCTTGTGGCTTTACAATCGAGAGCCACCACATTTTCACAGTATGTTACAGAGAAACATGCCATTTGGATTACAGAAAGTGGCGTGAAAGCATCCTGTTTGGGAAAAGCCAATGTAAACATGCATATTCCCTGTGGCTTTGTTCTTGTTCACTGCGTTTTCTCCCATGCCCTGCCCTTAGCCCATTTCGGCTGTAACTCCTTATGAGCGGCATCGGGTGCTGCTCTAAACAGGTGCCTGGGAAAGGGCCTGCCATGCCTGTGTCAAGCCAGGGCACTGGAGGCAGGGGGTGAGGGGGCCAGATGGGGAAAAGGCACCCACAAGACGGCTGGCTCTGGCTAGCAAAACACCCAGGCCAGGGACTGGCAAGCCCAAAGGGCCCAAACCTGGGTAGCCATCAGACCACTCAACTGAGCTGTTATCTTTGGGATTCTCTGCTTACCAACCCCTCCACCCCAATGCCGTCCTCTGGGTCTCTGCTGAAACCCCGCTTCCCTCCCTGGTGACACTTGCATTCAGTGGGGGCAATTTCTGTTCACTTGTGGCCCCTATTAAGCTGTAAGTGTGTGTAATTCAAGAATTTTCTTTAATCTCCAGTGTCGACCACAGTGCTTGGCTGAGAATATCTCTCAGAAAATATTTGTTCCTATTTTTTAAATTAAAAATACTTGGAAATCCTCAAAGTAAAAAACACACATACACACAGTTGATACCACTGCTTTTTAAAAGATTTACATAAACATGTAAAAGTTCGCCTTTCATATCCTTTCTTTTCCTTTTGCTGAAACGGATATATCAATATATACAGTAAATGTTGGGTGAATGAATTAATAAATGAATGAGTGAATCCACAGAGCCGAAGAGATCAAGGGAATGACGTCAGAAGCCAACAATCAAAAGGATCATCTCTCCATCCCCTGAGCCTTAACTTCGTTACACCTGCAAAGCCTCTTCTGCCACGTTTCAGGGCATTAGGATGTAGACGTCTCTGAGGCCCGTGGGGCAGAGACAGAAGACCTAAGTGCTTAATGGTTCAGACTCTTCTTCTATAGAGCACCCTGACCTCATCCACTTTCTCTCTTTGGACCTTAGCTCCCTTATCTATCTGTAAGCTGGGGAAACTCATTCGACAAGCATGTTATTAGCTGTGCACGTGCTAAACTTAAGGGATACAGAATAAAACAGACAGAAGTCATTGCTCTTATGATGCTCACACTTGAGAGGAGAAAAAAATTAATTAGGCGAAACATGTTAGATGGTGATAGAGGTTACGGATCAGTGAGGAGGCCAAGGTATCCAGCACGGAGCACGGGACGGGGACGGCAGTGGGGAGAGAGGCCAGAGAGGGAGGCTGGAGAGAGGACATACATCATTTGGGTCTTCCAGGCCTGGGCGAGGACTTGGGGTTTTTCCCAGTGACATGAAAAGCCACTGGGTTCTGAGCAGAGGCTGCCCATGATCCGATATGCATTTGAATGGGTTGCTCTGGCTACCGATTGAGAGAAGAGACTGAAGGAGACAGGGGAAGCAGGGAGAGGTGTTAGCACCTTATTCTCTTTACCTTCACCTTCACCTACTGGCACCTGATTCGGTTGCAGATCCATGCTTCCTTCATGCAGTTATCGCTCCTAAGGGCACCCTGCTCCTCTTCCCAACTCAAAATCCCATTCAGCACCTGCTTCGAGAGCCAGCTCAGCCCTCACCTCAGAGCAGCCAGGGCACTGGGGGGATGTGGCACCCTTTGCCACCATCTCTGGATGAGGAGACTGAGGCCCGGCCCCTTAGGAAGCCTGTCCGAGGTCATACAAATCCTAAGCAGTAGACCCAAGACAGCCTCTAAAGTGTAATTTGAAGGAAATTAAAAGATCTTGATACAAAGACATTTTCCCTGAAATTTGTTATTTGCAGAGCACCAGGAGATCCTCAGGTTAAAAACGTGACACCTGTATGAGCATAAACTTAATAGTTAAGGACTGAAAGGATCCTTGGGCATAAGCTGGTTCAACCACTGCCATTTTTTTTAGATAAAAAAACAGGCTGAGAGGTTCAGGACTTCTGAATGTCACTTTGCTAGTTACAGCAGAGTCAGGACTGGGAATAAAGTCCAGTGGTCTTCTCAGTACCCCCACTGCCTCCTAGAACACGGCCTCTTCCCTCTTGCCTCCCACTGCCTCAGCCCTCCGAATGGAAGTTGATCCTCTTAGATGCAAAACTGATATGGACAGATGCTTAAAAAGAGATGCTGGCAGATGGAAAACTTGATGATAAATAGGGAAATGATGCAAGCACAAGGCCTAAATCCAGAAATAAATCATATCTTCACATAGTGTTTACAGAAATTGTGTTTTGAATAATTTCCATAGAAATTATTTTACCCACCACAGGAATGCTGCTCCCTCCCACAGGGATTTGACCAAACAAAAAGAGAAGCAGAATGGAGGAAAGGCAGTAATTTAGATTTATATAGAAAACATTAGTTGGAACCTAAGTAATAACCCTCAACTCATCAGAATATTTTACGCGTTCTGCTTCTTAGTGGAAAGAGCAGAACCACAGGAAAGCAAGCATGTATCAGAGACTTTAAAAAGGTTTCTAGGGCTTACTTTGGGCTTTAAAAAATGTTCCCCAATTCCCCGCACGGTCTATCTTTAAAATACGTCACCATACTTGTCCCTCCTTCCCTCACATGTGTTCATCTGTCCCTCTAATCAACCCGCCAATATTTGTTGAGCCTTCCTCTGGTGTTCCAATACTCTGCTATGTCGAAGATGAAAACACGGCCTTGCCTTCAAGTTTAAGTCTGGTTAGAAAATTTTCCTAAGAAGATGTAGATTTTTATCATTTTTTTTCCCAGTTACATTTCTGGTTCTGTAGATGGACAGTAGTTCTGTACTAGATATTTCCATCTGGCCTTCCAGATCCACTGTCTACTATATAGCATCCTACGTTGGCCTCCTGGGGGACGGAGAAAGAACTGACCTCTATAGATGAGATAAATCATGTTCCTTTATCCTAAGGCTCAGCAAATGGGAGGAAACGGAAAGATCAGAAGATCAGAGAAGAGGAGAAGAGAGAGAGGCAGGGTACTGCCCCCCACCAGCACCCCAGCACATACCCCGGTCCCCATGGGTGGACAGTGGGTACCTTCCTTCCCTAAAGACCACAGCGCCTGTTGGATAATCCTCTCCTAGAACCCACTTTTGGATTAGCAGCTGTCATACAAATCATTGCGACTGCCCATTAGAAAATAATGAGTATATTTCTGAGAAACAACAAAAAGCAATCCAGTTGGGAACTCAGTGAACTGCTACCTAAAGTAGATAGGTAGATAGAACGAAAATAGGTCAAGAGACTCCTCCTACTTCCCCTTTGAAAAGAGATCTGTGGAAAGCCACTCCATGTTCAGTTAGATGAGAAAAGATTCACGTTCTTTGTCTATCACAAACCTAACCTTGCCATGACAAGATGACAAGCAGGGCCGATCTTACTTGGTTGACAGTAGGTGCCTGGAGCACAGTCTTGAGGGCTATTTTAGGCCCATTCTCTGTATCTGTATCTCAGTACCTGCCATGGCAGAGCCGAGGCTGTCCTACTTCCGGCACACCATGAGAAGGCAGCGTTCTTTGGAAAAGACAGTCAAACTGGAGAAAACAGAAGGTGGCCGGAAAAGAGGAAGATGAAATATGAGATGGACTGGCTCTATAAAAGAAGACACAGGCATGGTTCTACAGGAGCTGAGCAGGGCTGTTGAGGACGGGACACTGGACACCACTCATTCATAAGGTCACTGGGAGTTGGAGCTAACTCGATGGCACATAACACACACATCTGCCATGGACACGGGGTCAGGGGATATGCTCTGAAATGTGGATCCTGACTGCAATATCTAGCTCTGTATCTCTAAATGAATCTAATTTTGGATCAAACAGAAACTAGTTCCTAGAACCATAAGAGTTACAATGTATATCATCTAATCCTCCTATTTTTTACTTATTTTACAAATAAGGAAAATAAAGGCACATAAAGGTTAAGTGGTTCACTGAGATCAGTAATGGTCTAGCATGCAAATTTTCTCTGAGTTCATGCTCAGTTCTACTTATTATGGAAAACACAATAAGTGAAGGAAAACGTAGCTGACTGCAATTGTCAGTAGCTTTTGGAAAGTCCGAGGGACTCTAACTGGTGGAGATGGGTTATGACTGAGACAGCGGGGTTAACACCATCCCTGTTTTCAGAGACATCCAGATAATTTTTGACTTTGTTTTTAAAAAGATCAAGATCTAAGCAGCAGCCACCACTAGGATCCTCGCATTACCCAAGATAGACAGGCTGCGGGACGGGAAGGGGTCTAGCGTAGCTTGATCACACAGACAAAACAGAACAAGGCCTGTCTCTGGGACACCCCAGTCAGCTTTTTGGAGACCTTGCTACAGTTCTTTTCGTAAAATACAAACTCAAAAGTGGGAAGACTGTTCACTGTCATGAAGTAGCTGGAAACAAAGGGTGGTGATTTAAGGACAGAATGAGTGCGCAGATAACAGAGGTCTTCTCCTTAGGGCCATGCCATCTGGAAAAGGTACAGCATGCAAACAGAGACAACCAAGCAAAAGGCTCTTTCTAAACTTGAATTTGCTAATTTCTAAGCTCCGTTTCCTCCATGGAGCGTATGTCCTAAGACTGAGGGTGAACAGTGGGGACGGGGAATATCGAAAATAGTCTCTTACGTTTCTCCAGAATTATTTTCTCCATTCTAGATCCATATTTCATGAAAGGAGCAATTCTCCGTCTTCTTTGCAGACTTGTATTCTAATGTTGAAACAGCAGGCTGAAAAATTATCAAGAGAAAACATTAACTATGAACAGGAATTCCAGGGTCTGCAACATGCCATGTAATCCACCCTCCTCCTGGTTCTGCACACTAATGACTCTTCAAGGAATGGAGTCAGTTCTGTGACAATCGACGGACACAAATTACTCACTTAGGTCTGCACTGACTCTCCTCGCCCTCCCCACCTGCTCCCAACCCCAATCAAAACGTCTTCACTGTAGAGTGGGAAAGAGTCCTTAAGAAGTTAAATCTGGAAAAAAAAAAAACAAACTATGGCCTAGGCCCTTAATTATAAAGAAAAGCCATTCTGAGAAAACTTCTATTTTGCTATCCACATTGGCCGGTCTCTCCCTTACTTTTGCTAGATGGCATCTTCCAGGAAAAAAGGTGATTGTAATTTCTTCCTTAACACCCCTGAGTAGCTTTCCCAAAAACCAGATAAGCCTCCCACACAAAGAAGATGCTATGACTTGCACTTCCTCAAAAACTACAGCATCTTTTAATGTCAGGGGTGGAGAGATTAGAGAATCAACTCTTTAAAAATCAGCCACTTAGTTGTTCCATGAAGCATGGCACAAGGATGAGCCTTACCCTTGGACCAGCCCTAGCCATGGCTACTTCGGCTTTACAGCGCTGTCACTTAAAGTAGGGCACTCATCTGGAAAAAGTTCTTCCTATCTCTGCTCTTATTTGTTAATGTGATTTTTGTCAAGATGCTCAATATCGTTGGACCAGTTTCATCAGCTATAAAATGAGGGGTAGAACTAGAATTAAGCCTAAGGTGAAAAACAACAATCTCCAAATCACTATTATGGTTTCCCACATATTTCAATGACTCTTGGTAGTTATCTCACTGGAGGGTAGACTCTGCCTCACTTTAAGTCCTTATAACAAGTCCAGTGTAAGAGGTATGGTCAGAGAACTGTAGCTGTACTCAATACTAAGAAGAGAAAGTTTGCTTTCATTGTAGAATCTCTTCCTTTATATTTAAAAAACACATTTGATATAAATACAAGGTCAGAGGTGAATGGACTGTGCTTTAAGTAAGTTTTGAACACAGATGCCATCTAGTCTTTGCATTCTGCAAAATTCTTCTCTAAGTGAATAAATGTGTAGGCTAACTCTCCATTACCTTCATCAGCATCTAATTCCAACCTGACACTTAGAATTAAATTAGAGAAACAAAATTGATACTTTGAGACTTGAGGGCTGATTATACTACAAGAGCTAAAGGTGGATTTAAACTCCTTATCCCACTTAAATCTAACTAGATATAAACTCTCCATTACTGGAGAATAGAGGTGTGTCTGCAGAGGTGGGGGTTCCCCTTGATGTCTTGGACAAGGAAACCTAACCCTTTCTTCTGACACACATGGTTGCAATAGAAAGCGTTCCCCAACTGCCAGTCTGGTTTTAATCTATTGTTTCAAGCAGGACAGGATTTGCAGGGAGTGTTAAGAAAAGAGCAAAATCACCAGAACTTACTATAAAAGTGTTGATGAGAAATCAAATTTTAAACAAGTATTCAAAATGGCAGGCATGAACATATATAGCCATACTGTACATGCTGTGACTATAAAAGTTTTTAAGTTTATCTAAAGTCCGTTTTCAGTATTTATATCTCATTTTACTAAAATTCTTTGGCTTACCAAATGATAGCAATGGTAAAACATTACCATTGCTAAATACAGTGGTGCTTCATTTAAACACCGTCGGACAACCAACTAGTCCGTAAGTGAACTTCTCGTTATATTTTTCTTTAAAAGATATAGTGAATAATATATCTTTTCCTGAAGATTCAGGATTCACATTTTAAATCCTTATTAAAATGTGCTGAAAATACTGCACTTCTAGAAGAGCACAAGACAGTGAGCTTAGATGATAGTGATCTTTTTGGTGATACTTTCCCCAACAGCAAAAGGTTTCAGAATGCTGCTGTAAAAAAGTACAAAAGCAGACATAGCTAGCTCGCTTATAATAGGTCTGGTGTCTTTTCTGCTGTCAGCTAGCCCTCCTGGCTGTTAAAAGCATACCGATCTCTGACAATTAGCCATGTACTTTGTCGAAATAAAATATAGATTTAGAAGATATGCCCATTCTAGGTAAGGGATTAAAATATATGCTATGGGAAATGTCAAGAGTCACCAGGTCACCACTGTAGCGGGGAACACGATTCGTTACTTCTAAGTATGAAAATAATTTACTTTGGAAAAAATACGGATTTGAAGTGATTATACTTGTGTTCTGATATACCTTCTTCAATTGGAGTATGTGTTCCACGGAAATATTCTCAGTCATGATGGTCCTGGCAGATGAAAGCCTAAATTTGCTGTGTGAGGAAACAAAATGGGCAGGCCGTTTGACGGCTTTCTGCTGTAACCTTCATCTTATTTCTAGGCTTTATCTTACAATCGGATGCTTAGGATGTCGTAAATCGAATCCTGCTAATTCCTAAGGTCACTGAATCTAATTAATAACATACCTGTAAAAAAACTATTTTAATGCTTTGCTAGGTGTATGAGCACAAAGCATCTGGGCATTTACAGAACTGCGTATTTACAAGGGATACTTATACTGTTATAAATATCAGTCATCACTTCCACTGGCAACATCTCTTTCCTGGGTTTCAGTATTACCACATTTTGGGGAGGGGGGGTAAGTATCTTTTGGCTACTTTTTAATTTCCATCATCCAACCATCCACTTTTATTCCACAAACACTACCTGGCAGTCTCAGACTTCCTTGGTGTCAATTACTATCTGCTTTGTAGTTCAGACCTCTCTCCTGAGCTCCAGACCTACCTACCTAATGGGCGTCATATTCGGGAGTACTATAAGCACCTCAAATTTAACAGACACAAAATCAAACTGATAAGTTTCATTTGAGAATAAGACTCAATTTCCTTAGCTCCTCCCAACCCCGTCATCCCTACAATTCCTTCCCTGCTTATTTCTATATTATATCAATTATGCTTAAACTTCACCAGTACTTTGTACCATTTGTGAGATTTTAACGTATGGTTTTAATTTATAAATTTTAACCTGTTAGATTCATTTCTTTAAGAATATGGGCATCCTTATTCATCTCCTACCTCTGCCTACGGAAATGTAATTTTCAGTATTCGTTGAATGGATAAACACAACGAAACACATAAAAGAATTCTGACAAATTTCTTTGTTATATTTTACTGATATCTATCTGATCTTTCTGGGAGCTTTCTGAGTGCATTCACAGAAGTAAGAGCACTATTAACCCCTCCATTAATTTAACCCCAAACACAGAACTCTTCCATCAGGTATCACCTTTTTCTGAGGGCTTCCCTGGACCAGGCTGAAGTACCACAATCCTAACCATCCCTCGTCCCCAATCTTGGTGTTTGCTCCTGTAACACCTAAAACAGTGCATCATTTACTTATCCACTACTCTACAAGACCATGCACTTCCCGAAGGCAAGATATTTTCCTTTGCACCTTCACTACCTAGCAGATGGTGGGGTTCAACAAACGTCTGCGTTATCAGATGAATTGAGGCCCTAGAGGTCTCAAAAGACCACTTACTGCTCTCTAAAAGGACTGGGAAGGCCCCGTTCCTAGAGAAACTTCTTAAAAGATGCCTCTGGATGGCTAGGATCCGAAAAGCAACTTACTTGACTTTCTTCCTGACTAAAATGCCGCTAACATCCCCAGAGAAACCTCTCCTTCCGGGAAGCCTGGGCAAAGACTAGGTCGCCAGCGCAAATGCTAAAGTCAAGCCCCACCCCATTCCTATCCCCACCTGCTCTGCAAAGACGATTTCCCCCTGCACAACTGCCCGCGCCCGAAGGCATTGGCGCATGCTCAGCAAGCAAAAGAGCTTGCAAAACTGGGACTGGATCTCCGAGCAGACGTCACTCAAGAAAAGAAAGCTCCGCCCTTCTCAAGATGGCGCTGTACTCAATGAGAAAGGCGCATAGGTGCTGGAGATTCATCCGGGCACTTCATAAAGCACCTGACGCTGCTCCCGCTCCCCAGGTAACCAAAGCTGGCCCTTCTCTCGCCGCCTTTCCATCCCGCTGGGTCCTTCTCATCCCCTCTCCCTCCCTCCGTTTGATTTTTCTCTTCTCGTTTCCTCTGGAGAGCCCCGGGCCGTTTCTCTTTTAAACCCAACTCGCCGAGACTGCCCTCTTACAAGGGAGCGTGGTGACGTAGCAAGGCTGCGTGATGACGTAACGCGCCCCGGTGGGAGGAGCGTGCTGCCGTCTGCCCGCTAGGACTGCCCACCTTCTCATGGTCCTGGTACGGTTCAGCTGTCCATTCCCAAACTGCAAGCCGTGGGGGCCCGCGGAGAAATTAGAAAAGACTCCCTGTTGTGCATTGGGAGGTTTAAGTCTGTGCAGTGCTTGAGCAAATGGTGCACCTTCCGCTCTGGTTCCTCGTTGCTCCAAAGTCGATCTGTATCTAACAGGCTTGTGAGGAATTGCTGCAGACTGCCGAAATGCGTCGTCTTGCCCTGCGTCTGGCAGCCCTGCTCTGTCGTGCTGAGGGCATGACATGGCTTTCAGTCTGTCTCGTCAGTATTTGGAATTTTACCCTTCTGGCAAAAGAAAAAAAATATGTATCTCCCCTTTCATTCAGACATTTACTTCACTCATTCAAACATTTATCATACGTCTTCTAAATGCAATCTCAGTGGTAGACACTTTGCCGTGGGTCTCTTGGGAAATGTCTTCTGGGCGCTAAAGAGAAACGAGATTCTGTGATTATTAGGTGATTTCTTGGCATCCTTGCATATTCATTGTTGTAATGCGTAGGTGTGAGGATTTTGTATGATAACGTGTAGTGAAAAGAGCACTAGACAGGTCAAGGGATTTGTCAGCCACTTAACTAGCTGTGTGGCATGACGACAAGTCACTTCGTTCCGCTGAGTTTATTCTCTAGCGATGTGGGTGGAGGAAGGGTTGAGCTGATGAACGCGTTAATGTTCCTTTAGGCTTCGGGAAATCTGTGGCTCCATAATTATGAAGCCAAAGTACAGCAATGAGATTAATTGTGAAAACCAAGATTTAAATCCAACTTGTTTTTCTAATCATCTCATAAATCACTTAACTTCCATACTTAAGTTTTCTTCATTGACATGAGCCTTGCAAGATAATGGTAAGAATAAAGGATGTTATATCAAAAAGCTCTTCATCAACAAAACAGCTATTTAAATGTTATTTTAAATTTTAGCCAGCAATGTTAGGTAAGGATGAATTTAAAATTAGGTAAATCCATCCAGTACTCCTTTCTTTGAAATTTGAGGGTTTGATTCTGCAGAACCAGAATTGCTTACTGTATTTATAGTGGATAGTAGCATATTAAAATCTATGATACCAATGTTACTAAGCCTTAGACCCCAACTTCTTCTCATTCCAGACTCTGAGATGAGGATATCATGAGAAATAAAGAATCAAGGAGAAAAGAAAAATTAGAGCCCACTAATGATTGCCCAGGGAGATTAAGGGGACTGAATCATTGTAAATGCTAAAGCAAAGATTTCTTAAACCTCTATTATTGATTGTTTCAGTGGTATTTATGAATATGATTATCTTAAAGTTAATCAGCTGTTCATCTAGATTGTTTCAAGATGTAGAATTTCCAGGACAGGTTAGTGTTTCCAAACCTTTGATTTAGCTTTGAGTAGAATAAGAATTAAATGTGAGAGCATCTTTTGAAGTATAAACCTACATATAATCTTGTCATCAAGTATGATGGTTTGAAGGACTAATGCTATCTTTTGGAAGACCAGTTGAGAAAAGATACAAAATTGCATTCATAGTGTCGCTATAATATTATATTTGGAAGTAAATATATAAATATATGCACAGAAAAAAGAAAGACTGGAAGGAAACAACCATTCTTAACTTTTTTGTTTTGCTTTGGTCTTCCTTAATAGTAGATTAAAAGTGATTTAAGTTTTCTTCTTTAGGCTGTCCATATTTTTTACATATTCTAAATGGAAAATATATCACTTTTAGACCCAGGATAAAGTTTTAAGTGCATAGTCTATCATTAATATCATCTGTGATATTTTAGGTCTCTGAGAGAGATACTTGTCCCACACTGCTGTTATTAAAATGGCCTTAGAAAAGGACTACTAAAAATTTATGGCCACTTTTCCTGTATGTATCTTCTTTTTCTCTTGAAAAACTTCCTTTGAAGTCAAAGAGATTTTGTGAACAGATGCAGAAATATGTGAAGGAAGAATTGGATTCTTAAACCAGATGCATTAGACATTTTTATGATATCTCATAACCTTTGTAGAAAACAAAAATTATTTTGCAGGAGTATAGTGTAATAGAAAGAAATGTAGATTTATCATATATCCATATGATTCTATCTAAAGCTAAGGAAGAGCCAAGTTGCTCGTTGTTAGTTTTGGCTGCCAAGTTACTCCCTGAGGTGAGACATAGAAGTGGAGGAGCCATAGCTGCTTCATTGGAAACTGCTATAGTGTTGTGATTCCTAGGTTGTCTTAACGTTTTCTTTAAAAAGCAAAATCTCAGGTAATAAACTCGGCATTGGGGACCTTTAGTTATCTCGGAGAGGCTTTTACCCCTCAAGGCTAGATGTAGACTCCAGTTTAAAATAAAAAATAGGGAGAAAACAGAAATAAGAGTTGAACAAGCAGTACTCATTTCGAGATGCCTACAGTTTACATAAAAGCAGTTTATTTTGCCAGGTGTTGCCTGACAGAAAACTGTTGAAGTCTGACAAGATGAGAGTGGTCTCGGAGTCAGAGTGAAGACCTGACATGTTATGTTTAAATGCTGATGGCATTAGGTAAATAAAAGCCTGTCGTCATCAGCCAAACACAGAATCCATACTTTTTTTTTTAAACACTCACTTACGATTTTATTGTGCAAATATTGATGGTTAGTAGAGTTTTGCAAGAATATTTATAATCATTTGGTGGAAGTATAAAATGTCCTCGTTTTATCACACCGGAACAATACCCTTCCTTATTACCTGTCCCAGCATGGGTTCGGCCAGTATTAACATACTATTCTTACTGTAAATGGCCACCAAGTATAGCCATTAGATGAAGAAATCACATCTGCAAAAAATAAAATAAAATAAAATAAAATAAATAGGCGATGTATTAAATTTTTGATCCCGCGTTTAGCTCTGACAACAAGGCTTTTTAAAAGCTCTCTTTTTTAACTTTTTTATTTTAAAATAATTTCTATTTACAAAGTTGCGAAACGTGTAGCGTATTCCTGTATACCCTTCATCAAGCTTCCTCTTACATGAACATAATCCAGAGATCAAAGCCAAAACATTAACTTGGTACGATACTAGCTACAGACCTATTTCAGATTTCACCAGGTTTTCCGCTAGTTTCTCCTGGTCCAGGATTAAATCCAGGATTCCATGTTACGTTTAGTGGTCATGTCTCCCTCGGTCTGTGGTCCTTCTTCAGTCTTTCACACCTGGGTACTTTTGAAGAGAATCGGTCAATTATTTTGTGGAAAGTTTCTCAATTTGGGTTTGTCTGATGTTTTGTCATGATTAGACTGGGTTATGGGTTTTGACAAGTATGCCACAGAAGAGATATTGTTCATAACCAGGCTTTAAGGTGGGTATTAGGACCTTATTTTAAATCATGAGGAAATAGACCTTAAGTAACTTGCCTAATGTCACAAAACTAAATAATCGTGGAGTCAGGATGGTAAAATTGACTGTTGGGATTTCGGTCCATATGTTGCAGTGAGTATTTGTTACTGTAGGTTTCTGTGATCATAATGACATAAAAATAGGGTGGTGGCCCAGTCATTTTTCCATTCGCTTTTCTCTGCCATGTACTGTCCGTCCAACATGGTACATGATCTAATCAGCTGATCAGGAGCTGCGCTAGCTGTCTGGGAATTTTGCTAGATGATAACTGTGCCCTTTTGATTAGGCTACTTCAGCTCTGAGCTTATCATAAATGATAAGTAAGGGTGTCATGTGGATCCCCTCCAAAGAGCCTTTTGAGTCTCAGTCTGTAAGTTTATTTGTTCAAAATGCTCCCTAGGTTGGTCTTCCTCGTGAACTGACTTAGCTTATTAGAAATAATAATATTTAAATTTTTGAAAATATCTTTGCGTAACGAATGACAACTACTGATGGTAATTGTTGAAAATAGAGAGGAAGAAGAGCTGATAAATGTTGAGGCTCTATGCTAGCAAGTATTATGGCAGCCACAGCCAGGAAATGCTGAAGAGAATGAGGCTGCTGAGCCCAGGTCCTTTCTCAGGAGATGTGCTGCATGGCTGCAGGTTACAGAACTGTCTGCAGAGGCTTACACAGTTAGCTATTTATACATGTATTTAAGCCTGTGTACATACATATCTTCATGTCTTTCAGAACAGGAACTAACTAACGTTGAGCTAGTGCCTGCTATGTGCTAAGGCCTTGTGTGCTATGTGCTATACATACTATATTATTGACTTCTCACAGCAGTCCTGGAAATATTATTCTACCCATTTTATAAAAGAGGAAACTAAGGCACTGAGAGATTAGGTCACTTTCCCAAGTCACAGAGCTATGTGCCAGGATTTAAACTCAGCGTTGCCGGTGCTTTTCCCACTTGACCCATAGTGGTCTCTTATCAAATAAAATCTTATATGAACCCCTGTTAGATAAAGCAGATCAATGCAGAGCTTTTCTGGTTTAAGGAGTAGAGAACTAGCTCCAGTCCTGCTTGTGTGACCTCTCCGCTCCCGCCCCCCTCAACGCCCTTCCTCCACACACAACCAGGGGCCACTGAGATGGTGCCACGCAATCTTGGATTTCTTGTGATGAAGTTTGAAAACGATTTCAGCTTCCTTAAATACCCAGGTGGGTTTGTTGGCTCAGAACCATGTGTGATGGATTCTTTTTAAGGAGCTGCCCTGTAAATGATAGTCTGGGAGTATTTACTTTGATATATATATTTTATCAGTGAGATGCAACATATATTTTATTTATCTTAAGCAACTTAAGATAATAGCAACTCTCCTTCCTTCTTTCTCTCCAGACACAGCTCACTTCTGCACAGTATGGATTCACTCTCGGTCACTAATTTGGCCTCTAGCCCCCTCAAAGAACCCCTACTCCAGTTCTGCTCCTGATTCTGTTCTACCAGCACCACTCAGGGCTCAGGAATTTCTCTTCTAGATACTGCAACATGAGACCTAAGGCTTTTTCCTGAGTTTCCACAGGGGAAATTTGCTCAGGGTGGAAGCTGCTCTGCCACCGTGAGACGTAGATGCAGAGAGATAATTTATAGGCACAGGGGCGATCCACCGACTCCAGCTTGACTTAATTTAACTCTGCTCAGGCATTTACAGTTTGCTCTATATATCATTTGTTAGCAATACCTTATCTTTTATTCCCAGTTGGAAGCTTAACACTTTTAACTTTCCTGCGTACCGAGTGAAGCTAGGTCATATCTAGGTCTTCACGCTGCCCCATCATCTGAGTTTTGTTGGTCCTATAATCATTTATAAAAACTCACCTACAGCTCTCTTTTTTCTTGGCACACAGTCTTCCTTGCATCTACTGAACTTAACTCTGGTTGGCTAAGGAACTGCCTTTTCGACTGCCCCTTTGTGTCCTAAAAAGCAGAGGCCAGGCACCTGGTTTCTAGCCCATGGAGATGCTCACTGCCTCTGGACCAGGATGCTAACCAGCATGTAGGGGTGTCAGTTTCTCCTTGGCCTGCCTGTCCTGGTGTTCTGGCTGTGACTTATTGCAGTGCCAGGCGACTCCACGTGGATGGAGGTTCTTAGGATAATAGTTATAGATTTTTCATCAGGTATTTGAAAGCGTGAAATAAAATAATAAATATCACTTTAGAAAACATTGTCAAGCGGAATCTATTACTTTCAGTAATAATAATACCCCGTTCTAATATAGCACTTTGTAGTTTCCAAGAGGCTTCACATATTATCATTTCATCTTGAGTACAACATACAAAGTTTCACTGTTTAGCCATCTAAAATTTTTACTCACCATTACATTTTCATTGTCTTCTCATTTTTTTTTTTTTACCAGTTTTGTAATGATGGTGAGTCCATATAAGTAAATATGGGTATTCTTTAAAGTTTTAGTTCAGCGAATATATTTTCTTATTTGTATTAAAATTAGTTGAGTGTTTCATTTATTTGGGGGCCCTAGTATGATAGACTGTGATAACTTCGGCTATTACTAAACACCATGATAATTGGGAGGTGATCATAGCCCACATCCGTTGGGTACTTACCATGTACCAAGCATGGTTTTAAGCACTTGACATTTGTTAGCTCATTTAATCCTCACAAGTCAATGAGGTAGGTACTAATATTAACTCCATTTTATAGATGATGATGATATTAATGCCCAAGGTCACATAGCTCGCAAGCGTTAGAGCCATGACATGCACCCAGGTAGCCTGATTCCAAACTCAGTACACTAACCATAATAAGATGACATTAGATTCTACAACAAATTACCCGTGATAATATGCTGATAACTGCTTTGCAACTTTTAAATCTGTTCCATGAAAGCCACTTATATATCTTGCCATGGTGACATGCAGAGTAGGAATTATAAATCATCCTTTGTTTTTGCTGTTCCTATGGTCTTGTTTGGCTTGATGAATTATGAGAAGGGAGCAAAGCTGTCTTGTAAATTTATCTTCATGTCTCTATTTGGCTACTGCCACTAGGATTACCCTGTGTAAAATAAAGGCTTTTAACACATGAGTCCCAAGGTGCATGTAGGAAGTTCTGTTTATACACAGTCTATAGCTAAAAGGTCAACCTGTGCACAACCCTGCAGACAGAGGGGAGGTGGTGAGTGCTGAAGCTGATGGATGACCAGAGGACCACTATCTGGGGTCTAATTGGGATTTATGGCTGGAGTACTTTCTTTAAAAGTAGCATAGGTGCAAAGTGGGAAGATGGGCGAGATGAAAATAATTAGCGTTGTGGGCCATTTTTACAAGAGATAAGTAAGAATTTCATTCTAAAGGATTCTCATTCCAAGGAGTTCTTAAAAGGGTCTCCAATTCACTAATTGAATTAAAGCGAATCATTACCAATTGGGACAATAATTAAGATGCTATTGAGGCTTTAAAATTAGCAACATTGAACAGAGTTTATTTTATATACCAAACAAAAGGCTCCCCATGGACTTTTCCTTACCCCCCCATGAATAGAGACTTTGCATGGGCCCTTCCACTTTCTTTTCATTTGGTGTAAGCTTCGCCTGCTGTGTTACTTTGGACCCCTCTGGGGAAGGGAAATGGAGCTGTTTACTCAAATCCCTGATTTGGATTCCTGTCCTCCCTTGGGGAGGATGGTCTGCACACCCAGTTCATAAATTTGCTGAAAGAGAGAAGAGATCTCATGGGCAGAGGGTCAGTGTGCCGGACGAAGGTGGAATCTCAAGGGAGATATTAAGGACCAGACTAGGTGGAGCCCTTGCCAGTTCTGGGGAGAGAGCCAAGGTTTGTCCTCCTCGGCTACTAGTTACATGGCCATCTTGGTTGTGAAGGAAAATCCTTCTCTGCAGGCAACTTTGGCTTCTCCAGTAGCTGGCAACTTTCCAGCCATCTGCATGCCACCAAGCTGTGAAACTCAGTAACCTAGAGAAGCAGGTGTCTAGAGGATAAATGGTCACACAAACATTATACTTGTCATTTTAAAGTTGACTGGCTCTTCACTGAGAAGAATTGTGATAAGCAGAAGGTATGTGACTTTGGGGATCAGGTAGGCCTGGCTCCACCACATACTGCGTGATGCCAGGCAAGTTATTTGACCTCACTAAACCTCAGTTTTCTCATCTGCGAGGTATTAATAATAATATGTTGTAGGAATTTTATGTGGATTCAAGATCCTGCCATATGTGTAAAGTCCCTTGGCCAGCACACAGCACCTAGTGGTGTATCCTCCATGCCCGATGATGATTATTTCTTCAATAATCTATAATTCTACTCAGCAACCTTTTTCTCCCCTAACGGTATCAATGTTAATAATCCTTCGATTCCCCCATCTCCACATTATCCTGCCCCTCCACCCCCTTCCCCCAAATTGGTCTGATCAGATTAATCTCCCGAAAGCAGCACCCTAATTATGTTGTTCCCTTACTCAGAAACATTTGGGGACTTCTCATAAAGTTTAGATTTCTTGTAACCCCACATTCAAGACCTCCCTCAGTCCAGATTCAAATCGCTGTCAAAGTCATCACTGTCTTATGTGGATTCTTTGCCCTGGAGTTCATAGAATTTCCAACTGTTTAGAGCTGTTCCCTTTTACTTCTTTGTAAAAGCCACTATCTCTTCTTGAAAAGGCCTTTCTTCCCATTCTTGTCTGTATTCCACTATTCTTTACAAGCTAAAAAACAAATGATAACAACAACAACAATAAAGAGAAAACAAACAATATCAACAAAAAACTCATATGTTGGTTCCAGAAAATTTTGTTCTGAAGCTGGAAATGATTGCCCCCATTTTGAAATTTTATAAGACTTTGTACCTTTCTTATAGAAATTAACACATCCTTAAAACTGATAAATGAATTCAATAAAGTAGCCAGATACAAAATTAACATTCAGAAATCGGTTGCATTTTTATGCACCAATAATGAACTATCAGAAAGAGAAATTAAGAAAACAATCCCATTTACAACTGCATTAAAAAAATACCTAGCAATACATTTAATAAAGGAGGAAGACCTATACTCAGAAAATTATAAGTCATTGAAGAAAGAAATTGAAAAAGAGACACGTAAATGGAAGCATATATCATGCTCATGGATAGGAAGAATTAACACCGTTAAAATGTCCATACTACCCTAAGCAACCTATAGTTTCAGTGCAATCCCTATCGAAATACTAATGGCATTTTTTTTTTCAGAACTAGAACAAATAATCCTAACCATAAGAGACCCCAAATAGACATAGCAATCTTGAGAAGAACAAACTATGATATCAAACTATCAAACTGTAATACAAGGCTATAGTAATCAAAACAGCATGGAACTGGCATAAAAAACGGACACATAGATCAATGGAACAGACTAGAGAGCCCAGAAATAAATCCATGCTTATATAGTCATTTGATCTATCACCAAGGGGTTAAGAATATACCGTTGGGTAAAGACAATCTATTCAGTAAATTGTGTTGGGAAAACTGCACAAGTACATTAAAAAAAAAATGAAACTGGACCTTCTGATACCATGTAAAAGACTAAACTCAAAATAGATTAAAGACTTACATCTAAGACCCTAAAACTCCTAGAAGAAAACTTAGGCAGTAAACTCTCTGACATTGCTCTTAGTAATATTTTTTTTCTAATATATCTTCTCAGGCAAGAGGAACAAAAGAAAAAAAAAATGGGACTACATCAAACTAAAAAGTTTTTGCACAGCAAAGGAAACTATTAACAAAATGAAAAGATAACTTACTAAATGGGAGAAGATATTTGCCAATGATACATCTGATAAGGGTTAATATCCAAAATTAATAAAGAACTCATACAACTCAACACCAAAAAAACCCCAAACGATCCAATTAAAAAAATGGACAGAGGACCTGAATAGAGATTTCTCTAAAGAGGACATACAGATGGCCGGCCAATAGGCATATGAAAAGATGCTCAGTGTCACTAATCATCAGAGAAATGCAAATTCAAACCACCATGAGATATCACCTCACACCTGTCAGAATGGCCATCATCAGTAAATCGAAAACTAAATGTTGGAGAGGATGTGGAGAAAAGGAACCCTCGTGCACTGTTGGTGGGATTGCAAATTGATGCAGCCGCTGTGGAAGACAGTTTGAGGGTTCCTCAAAAAAATTAAAACCAGAACTACCTTATGACCCAGAAATTCCGCTTCTGGGTATCTATCCGAAGAAACTCAGAACACTAATTCGAAAAGATATATGCACCCCTACGTTCACTGCAGCACTATTTACAGTAGCCAAGATATGGAAGCAACGTAAGTGCCCATCGATAGATGATTAGGTAAAGAAGAGGTGGTACATATATACAATGGAATATTACTCAGCCATAAAAAAATAAATCTCACCATTTGCAACTACATGGATGGACCTAGAGGGTATTGTGCTAAGCGAAATAAGTCAAAGAAAGACAAATACCATATGATTTCACTTATATGTGGAATCTAAAGAACAAAATAAACCAACAAAAAGCAAACAGGCTCATGGATACAGAAAACAAACTGGTGATTGTCAGATGGGATCAGAGTTGGGGGGCTGGGAGAAAAAGCCGAAGGGATTAAGAAGTACAAATTGGTAGTTAACAAAATAGTCCCCAGGATGTGAGGTACAGCACGGAGAATAGAGTCAATAATATTTGCAATAACTATGTATAGCACCAGCTGAATACTAGACTAATCAGGGAGTCACTTCATAAATGATGTAAATGTCTAACCACTATGCTGTACACTTGAAACCAAAATAAAATAATATTGAATGCCAACTCTAATTGAAAAATGAAAATTAAAACAAAAAGAGAAATTAACACATCCTTCCATATATTCTGTCTCTGTTTATAGGCATTGCTTTAGGACAGATGGAGAACATGCTCTTTTTTTATTTAGACCTTTGGTGAACATTCAAGCAGGAAACAGTTTATAATAAATACCTTGTTTCACAGGTGCAGCCTCAGGCTGCCACTCAGCAGGCTTACCTCGCCAGGAGGACGTTGCTGGAAGCCACCTCCAGGCATGAAGGATGGGCAGGAAGGATTATTTCTGTTGCTTGTTGGCTATCATAACTATGTGTGAGAAAGTGAATTATTGCCTAAATCTTTGGCATACTAATCCCTGTATCAGAGCTCACAGAATGAATGAATGCAGTGAAAAATAAAACAGATAAAATATGAGAAAGTACATACCATTGACATTTAACATATTGTTGAATGTAAAGCATACATTTTATGTGTATTTTTATGTATTTAATTACAGAAGATGCTCAATGTTTGCTGTAGGTAATGAGTGAATATCGCCCTAAGTATGCAGAGGTTTATAAGTGATTGGGAGATAATACGAATTTTACTTTAACGATTTTCTAAGTAGGCTGTGAATTTCCAATTTGTTCCTATAAATGACCTTCTTGCCACTCTAGCCCAAATTTTGTTTTTCACAGAAATAGCTAATTATACTGGCGTTTTTCTACCTTCGTATATTGTACTAAAGCTTGTTATCTCCATAGAAGAGTATAGGATTAAGGGTTAAGGTGAGAAGATTTTATTTTGAGCATAGTTTTGCCTCAAGAGACTGTCTGGTTCACTAAACATGCCACGTTAGCTACACAACAATTGATATTGAGTTCTTTGCTATTATAATTAAGAGTATGCTTTCTTCAACTCATAAGAGAAATAAAAAACTCGTTTAATGGATCGACATTGCCATTTTTCTTAACTGTTTATTTTAGGTCCCTCTAAAGCAACCTGTCAAACCACGCCTAGCACCTTTGCTCTGTCAATCTTGGTATGTTCTGCATAGATGTAGAAAAAAAAGCCCCAAGTCTCCCAGCATTGTCACACTATGTAGACAGTAAGACTGTCTGCAAGCTTCCAGCCTAAAGCTGTTGCATTTTTCTTTGCACCATGATATAGAGTGGTGTGACTTAAGCAGAATTTATATCTACATTACAGAGAGCTTATATTTTCTTCTTTTAAAGTGCCGAGCAGCATTTTAGTAGTTGGTCAAGGAAAGTTTTATTGTTGTAACTGCTTACCATTTTATCATTCACCTGCAATTAACTAGGCATAATCACAGAGCTGTCACAGAATGTCATCTCTATTAGAAGAGGTTTGATTGTAGCATCTTCCTGATAAGTCCGTGACTACACTGGTCCAATGTCTTGTTAAATCAAGGATCAGTTATACCATACATCTTTGAAAAGTCTTGGAAATTCCAGTGTTTCAGCAGCCACATGACATCTCCCATGCTGTTTTTCACATTCTCAAATAGAACGGAAATTCTTCAGCAGACCATGTGTCCTTCATTTCGATTGGTAATATTTTCATATATCTATGATTCAACTAGAGACGCAGCTTATCCTCTCATCTTATTTTTCTGTCTAAAGCAGACTTTTTGGTCAGGCTTCCGTGACACCTGTCTTTTCGAAAGTCAGATGCCCACCTTTGGACTGACCTTGTGGGGATAGGGTCATCCAGCTTCCATTTGGCCTACAGGTTAGAAGTGATGGGGAGAGAGGATGTGTCTTCAGAAAGCAGTAATAAAGCCATGACCACCAACAGGGTCGCCGTCAGCTGAGTAGCACTTAAATGTGTGTGTCATACAGAGAGATCATAAAAAAAGCATGTAACGTGAGAAAAAATAATTTTTAAAAAATCAAGGATTTTTAACCCCCCTGTAGGCTCACACCGTGGCAGAGATACCAGAGTCGAAGAATCCAAAAAAGAGACAGAGGTGAGAGAAGACTATTAGAATATGGTTCTATGGATTCCCAAGAGGTAGAGAATTTTCAAGAAGAAATAACGAGCAAGACAGTGGTATCGTCTGATAAAGACTAAAAATTATCCAGTAGAGTTTGTAACTGGTAGGTCACTAGTGATATTAGCAACAACAACTGAGAAAAGTTATTGGTACAGAAGATTAATTACAATGAGACGAAAGGTGAGGAAGTGAAGATTGCTCTTTTGAGGGGCCTGAATGAGAAGGAAGTGTCAGAAGGAGGGAGAGCGCCGTAAAGAGTGGGCTGACTAAGTGCATTTCTTGGAGGTCCGGTCTTTTAGGGTAGGAGTCGGAAGAGATGGAGAGGTTGAAGATATCGATAGGGAAGAAGTGGAGAGAAGCGGAAGGAATGCAATCCAGAGCAAACAGCTGGACACTAGGAGAGACAGATGGACGCCGAGACTGGGAGAGAGAGGTAGAGAAGCTTGTGGGTCCGGGGAACGGGGTGGGAAGTCTGGGAACTCCAAAACCCAATGGGTCGAAGTCCTGAGGAGATGGAGGAGATGAGTGGTTTAGCAGGGGGTTCTAGAGTCAGATCGTCTGAATTTAAATCCAAGTTCTTCCACTTGACAACCAGATGCCCTTGGGCACATTCCTGAACCTCTCTGTACCTAATTTTCTTCATCTGTAAGGTGAATTAAAAGTTAAAAGTTTAAACTCTGTAGCCAGACCACCAGGGTTTAGACCCAGTAAGTTCTACCACTTAAGTTCCTAACTAGCAATACGCCTTTGGCGAGTCACTTAACCTTTCTGTGCCTTAATTTCTTCATCTGTAAAATAGAGACAATAATAGTATCTACCTCAGAGGATTGCTGTGAGGATTAAATGAGTTAACATTTATAAGTGTCTAGGATAGTTCTGGTCACACTGTGAGCACTATATAAGTTTTTTAAAAGAGTTCAATAAGCAGTGTTGAGAGTCTAATTGGGATTCGAAACTGTAATTTAGGTTAATAGGTAGATTTTGCATTATTCGAGATTTTTCACCATGAGTGCTCAGCTGTCGAGGTGTATAAGTGACAGATGAGCTGTTTAGCCTCGATCCAGGTTTGGAGTTTTTACGTGGCTGCCGTGACATAATGGCAAGGGGAGCTGGGTCGCTAATGAGAGCAGAGTCCAGGTGATTGGCCTGGGGGCCAGGCGGGGTAGGGAAGAAGAAAGGGCAGATAGGGACCATGTAAAAAAAACGGGAAAAATCAGAGGCTCCGAATTCTAAATGAGCTTGGAGAACAGGAATAGTGGGAATAAAAGCATGAAAGAGTTGAAAGGTGGAAGGTTGCAGACTGAGTAGGATAGTGACATTTATGATTTCAGAACAGGAATTCTGGGCACTGACAAGGTCCAGGCTGTGATGGTGGGAGAAGGTAGCTGAGGTCGAAGAGATCAGACGAATGTATTGAACGCTGGTGTGTCGGATGGGTAGTCTGCCTCGTAATGGCAGTCTCCTTGGATAATGGTAGTTAGGGTCGAAAGTGAGCTTCCTCTGCCTGTCAATCAACCCAGGAGAGTATTCGAGAGGCAGGAAGATAACAAAGTGCTCAGTACATGGAAACATTGACTCTTCTCTCATGTACATAGTCATGTGAGACATTTTGGACCATTTTTACCCAGTGTCTCCTGAACCATGAAAAAACCCTGGTCAGTGGTGTATTATTTGGATCTGTCACCTGGTGGACTCTGTCCTCATCTCCAATTCATGGGAGTGATCGGGTCATGACTATTTTATGTGTATCGAGGCAGTCAACAGATACTGAGCACGGACTGTATGCCGGGTGTTGGAGGTAGACCAAGAAAGAACACAGACACAAATCTTACATTCCTGAGGGACAGACACATAAGAAACGAGTAATTAAAACATACAGTATGTTAGATTAGTGAGTGACATGGAGAAAAAACAGCAGGGACAGGAGATGGGAACTGCGAAGGGGTATTGCAGTTTTAACTTGGACGGTCAGCAAAGGTCTCCAAGCAGGTGACATCTGGGGAAAGACCCGAAGGCGGCGAGAACATGTAGAGGGTAAATATCCTGGGCAAAAGCGTGCCGGGCAGAGGAAATGAGAATGGACGGCGTGTTAAAGACCAGAAAAAAAGGCCAATGTGGCTGCAGAAGAGTGAGCATTTTCTTTACTTAACGAATACTGTAGTACTTACAATGTTTTCGACGCTTTTCTAAATACTTTGCACATATTAACTCATTTAATTCTCACAACGACCCTATCAAGCAGTGCTGTGATTGGCCCCATTTTACAGACGAGGATCTATGAAACAGATGTTAAGTCACAGTCGCAGGAGCAACCAAATGCACGTAGCCAAAAAGGGGAGAGGGAGCTGGGTCCCTAACCTTGGGTTGGTTTTGCATTGTGCTGCCCATTAGAGTAATAGGACCGGAAGTCACAGGGCTGTCAGGAAGGGGAAGCAGAGAAGTCAGCTGTGCAGAACTTTAGGAACATTTGTAAAGACTTTGTCTTTTACGTGAATGAAGTTGGAAAGCCACCGGATGCCTTTGGTGGACCGGCATGATCTGATGTAGGTTTTAAAGCCTCACTCTGGCTGTTATGTTAAAAATAGACTTGAGGAGCAAAGAAAGAAGCAAGGAGACCAGTTAGGAGGCTGGTACGAGATCTGAGCAAGAGGTGATGGTGGCTCGGACTTGGACGAATAGTGTAACGATGGTTTCATGAGAAGTGGTCAGATTCCAGATATTTATTTTTCGAAGGATCTCGAACCAAGAATTTTTTTTTTTTTCTTGATTAAATGTAGGGCGAAAGAAAAGACTCAAATCGATGCCCAGGTGTTTGGCCAGAGCAGCTGGGAGAGTGAATTTGCCATTATCGAGATGGTAAAGACTGCAAAAGGCATAGGACTTGGGGGGAAGATCAGGAGTTGAGTGTTAGACTCGAGGAGTTTCGAAGCCTAGTGACTCTCTAGGTGGAGATGTCAGGGAAGCGGTTAGAGATGTGAGACCAAAGCTCCAGAGAGAGATGTGGATAGAGATATAAATTTGTGAGTGCTCAGTATAGACTGTGTTTAAAAGCTAAGAGATTGGGTGTGATCATCCAGGTGGTGTTTTTAGAAAGCGGAGAGAGGAGGTCCAAGTCCTGAGCCCATGAGCATCCCAACATTAAGAAATTGAGATGATGGGAACCAGCCGAGAGACTAGTGGCCAGATACATGGAAGAAAACGTAGAAGGTGACAGCCTGGCAGCCAAGTGGGGAAAATGTTACCGAGACCAATTCACAGGCATCTGTGCGTGCACGCGCACACACACGCACGCACACACGCACACCACATATCGTAGGTGAAGACGGAATGATCGGGAGTACCAGCTACTCTTCGCTGATTGTCAGTCTCTACTTGTAGGCGGATTTACTTGGGAAGCCAAATTACTAAATGAGGTAGCTCGATCCGTATGCAATCAGCAAGGGGTAGTCATGGGATCGCCTCACTGGCTGGTGTAATCAAGTTACGATAACTCAAAGCTCCATCTCCATCATAGGACGTACTCCTTGGGCAGCCTATTTCTGGCCTGTGTCCCAGCACCATGTCCCTTGGACAGCTCTTCAAACACATGGCCAAGGTTTCCCCCACTAGAGCTTTCTTTCCTAAGCGTCTACCCATCCAGGGGGCATATTATTCCCTTAGATATGTTAATGTACATCATCTTGTTTCTATTGTCTTGTCCTCAGAGTTCTCATACTTTGGGGGGGAGGGGTCCACTACTTCCTTTGATTATAATATGGACCTTCTACCGAGACAAATATGCACATATATTCTCAAAACTTTGCACAATTTCATAAGTCCATCGACCCAGGTTAAGAACTACTTTAAGCTGCCCTATCTCTGTTTTGTCGACTGACTCAGAGAAGGTAAACGCGTTCCCTTCTTCCAAATATCAAGTCCTCCTTCTCACTGTTGGCTCCTCTACCATTTCTGCTTTATGAAGCTTGTCGTGTGATCTACAGCATAGGCCCTGCATGTGAAATTGTTTTATAATGAGGTATTTCCGGTACTTCAATAAGTAAAACCTCTTGTCTGGAGAGTGGGGTATACCTTGATACCTGATCGCCTCCCACACAGATGGCTTTATAGCGAAGTTCTAGTGTACCCTTAGACAATAACACAAATGTGTAAGGCTCATGCCAGCCAATTCTGAAATTCAGCCTCGAGTGGGGGTGTGAGAATCTTACAATAAGACGCTGCTGTTTAAACATTTAGGAATATGTACGTTTTATTAAAGTGTTGGAGGAAATAGAGGAAGATTGAAAATATTTGCCGAAAGAGGGAAAAAAACTGTCCGGAATATGAAGAACAACACCCATCTGAGCTTCACAGAAAGTGTCATGAGACTGTCAGTGATTAGAACTGATCAGATATTTGGCTGTCCTTTTCAACCAGAAGATGAATTTGAACCAGATTACCACATCCATGGTTTAGTTTTGAAGAGAGAGAGAGAAAGGGGGAAAAAAAAAAAAAAGCCAATTATTTGTCTCTTTGTTCAAAGGCCTTTTCTGTATTGTAGATCCCCGAAAAGCCAGGAGAGAAGCCAGCTTTTCACATCCATTAAGGTTAGCCCTGAAACTGTTGAATTTGATCTCTACCATTTGCCATCTGGATACAGTAGAGAAAAAGCTATTCTGCATTGGGTTGCTGGACACCATCCAGAAAATAATGTGTCAGGGGCATCAAAGGCTTGAGGCACTTGGTCCAGTCTGTCTAATGATTGCAGGCAGGGTCTGCTCTCCAGTTCTGCAGTATATATATATATATATCCCAGTAAAATAGATCACAAGGGTTACTGCCAACTTGTCAAAGCTAGGATTCTTCCATCATAGACTTCAAAAAAGGACCAGATTTTAATTGGGCAAAGTTTGCCTCCCAACATTGAGGAAGTTCCATCTTATTCCAATCTATGCCCTTTCTCATGGAGAGTACTTAATGGAAGGAGGGTTTTAATTCCTAGACCGTTTCATCCCACACCCAGATGCCAAATTTAAAGTCTCCTTAAAATTAACCTCGTTTAAAATTGTATTCCTTATCCTCCTCATAAGCGGGCCCGGTATCTGGCCAGCTAAGGACCATGCTGGCAGCTTTCCAGGAGTCTGACAACCACGTCTCATTATTCACACCAACTGGAGCCAATTGTGGCTGGATTTTTTTTTTTTCCTTTTTATTCTGTTATTTTAAAATGTGGATAGGAAGCAACAGCAAGCAATGGCATGTCATCTAGTCTCCTCTGGGATGGGGCAGGAGCCTCGCATAATGAGACCCCTAACACCAGGAAGCAGCATATGGCTGTGTTTTAAGGTAGCTGGAGGCCATCTAACGCTAAGCTCCGATAAAACAGGCTTTGGTTGGGTCTTTGCAGGATGTACTTCGGGATGAATTTATAGCTTCTGTAGTAGGTAAAATGGTAGAGCCCTTACCATTTGTCTCTTACACAGGGATGGGGTGGCAGGAAGAATTGTCAAACCCTAAGCACAACATTACTTTTCCTTGTGGACAGGAAGGGTCCCCAAGCTGCACCCTAGGGTGGGGCAGCTCCCAGATCGGACCCAGGAAGCTGGAAGAGCCCCAGCTGGGTTCCGGCCGGCTCACCAAGGGGGTGCCGGGGACAGCAACACTCTGGTTGGCATTTTATTCGGGTTGTCCAGTACACCCACATTTATTACTTACCCTGATCCAAACAGGTACTGTCTGCACTCCCATCGTGTCGTTCAGGGACTTTACCCTCAAAATCTTCCTGTTCTCCCTTTATCTCTTCAGATAGATAGCCTGGTACTCAGAACAAGTAGTTCTCCTAGACTGAGAGAAACAAACAAAATCTCCTCCAAACGTAAATCAAGCAATTTGACGATTCGTAGCAGTGTGATCCCCGCTAAGCTTCGCACACACGCTGCGGGTCCTTGCGTAGGGCTGCTTCGTTCAACGCCCTTTCGTTATCCTGTTGGCGAGACGCCCTAGGAACTTAACTCTTTTTCTTAATTAAATGTATTGGGGTAGCATTGGTTAATAAAATTATGTAGGTCTCAAGTGTACAATTCAATAACACATCATCTGTATACTGCATTGTATGTTCACCGCGCAAAGTCAAATCTCCTCTGTCACCATGACCCCCTACACCCCTATCTACCTCCCCCTCCCCCCGTTTCCCTCTGGTAACCACTAAACTGTAGTCTGTGCCTGTGAGTTTTTGTTTGTCTGTGTTCTTCGTTTGTTACTTTTAGTTTTATATCCCACATACGAGTGAAATCATATGGTTCTCAACTTTTTCTGTCTAATTTATTTCGCTTAACACGATAATCTCAAGATCCATCCATGGTGTCGCGAATGGCAGTATTTCATCTTTTCTTATGGCTGGTTAATATTCCATTGCGTATTCTTAGCTCTCGTTTATATTGCTTAGCCTGTGGTGCAACCGGTTTCGTATTATGTTGTTTCACATAAAGACGTAGAACCTATCGATGGTGTTAAATGAGGATTTACCGCGCCTTTCAGGCTAGCCTGCCCCTTTCTGTGCCTGGTGACCTGTCTTTCGTACACTGCTTACCTGCTCTCGGATCCATTCCCTGGTGTAAAAAGGAAGGAAGGAAGGAAGGGAGGGAGGAAGGGAGGGATGGAGGGAGGGAGGAAGGTTGGTTTGCTGTGACAGTTAAGTAAGGAACATGAAGAAAGCAGCCTGCCTGGCACAGCAGAGTGCTCGGTATATATTTACCGTCGTGGTTACTGTTGTTATTTGATATACTTCAGTATAAATGAGTTTAGGCTATTTTTACCTCAACCAAGGAGTTTGCATTTTAAGCCCTTTATTGTTTCTTGTAGCTGAAAAGATTTTCAGTTCTGCCACAAGAATTTCAGGGACTAGCATGCAGGGAAGATTGGAGCCAAGGAGAACCTTAAGACCGCATTGTCCCCTTGCTGGCTTTGACACCACTGCAGGAGCACAGGGTGTTGGGAAGAGCTGAGAGACCCATGCCCCTGCCAGAAGATGAGCTCCAAGACCTCTCGGGGGTTTGGCACTTTGTCCCCCTCTGTCTTACCAGCATCCACAGCAGAGCCTCAGGATGGCCGCTCCTCACGTTGGTTGTGTCCTTGATCTTAGTTCAGTTTCTCCCAAACTACTGTGACTGAAAAAGAAAAATTTAAAAAGACATATATATTTTTTTTTACCTTTTGACCCTTTAAATTTTTTTTTTTTCACTGCCGTTATCTCTCGGAACGTCTTCATTTTAAAGAAGCCTCTGTGGTGAGCTTTGCCCAGGGGCAGGACCCCTTGTGCCATGTGTGGAAGCCAGGGAAAGGGTTCCTGCACTTCTCCACCCTTCGGTAGGGTGCTCAAGGACAGCACCTGACCTGAGCTCGAGCAGTAGGACTCACCTGCCTGGACCTTCACGTCTTGCAGCTGGAAGGCTGAAAGAGGAAGGCGTGGAGGATGAGATCCATGGCGTCAGTGGTCTATACCCAGCGGGGTCCAGGGGCAGTGGGTTGTTTCTGCTGCCTAGCCCTTTCTACTCTAGTTAGCCAAAGTCGATCTCTTGCTTACATTAAAAAATTCTGAGCGGTGAACATGGCTTCAACTCTAGATCTTGTCATCACTCGCAATTGCATTGCTTCACAAATGTCACCTGTTAGCGTCCCATCCTCTAAACCCACCTACTGACCTGCAGCTCACTTAGTCAAATATTCACACTCAGACTATGTTCCAATCCCATGATATCCCTGAGTCTGTTGAGCTGACTTCTTTCTCATGATCCATTACTCTGTTCCAATCCATTATTAAGCTACCTAGTTTATCGGTCATCATAATTGCTTCCTTGCAAATATTCTCAATCCCATGGCAATCTCTCCCTCCTTCATATTTTCTCTCATCCCTGCATCATAAATGTCTCCCTCTCGGGATAATTTATATTGCCACACAAAATATTCTGATATTTCCCATCTTAAAAAGACATTTCTTGTCCCTACAACTTCCTTTAACTGCAGCCTGCCTTCTCTGTTCTCTTTCATGATAAAACTTCCTTAAAAATTGTCCAGTACTCACTCTCTATTTTCAATCTCCAAAACAGCCCATTGCAAGCTGGTTTCTAGTCCCACCTCCCTGCTCTAATTGTTCTTGTCAAAGTCTTCAATAATCTACACGTTGCCAAAATCAGTGGTCAATATTTTCTAATCATATTACTTGATTGATCATTAGCATTCAACCCAGTTGACTCCGTCCATCTTCCTAAAAGGCTTTTTTGATGTGTTGGCTTCCGGGACACCATGTGCTCCTGATTTCACTCCTGTCTCATGGTGGGACCTTGTTGGTCACCTGTCCTGTCTCCTCTTATCCCCCTCCTTGACCTCTGTGTGTTGGGGGATTCCTAAGCTACATCCTGCACTTTCCACCACCCTTTTTCTGTGGGCGAGATTGTTAGGTCTATGGTGTTTTTTTTATTTTTTTCAGGTAGGCACCCTTGGTTGACCTCACAGATTGCAAGGACCTTGTCAGCTTATGATCCCTTATTTTTTTTATTTTTTACGCCTACAGCACCTGGTCTTCCTAGGTAGTCTCCCATCTAAGTACTAACCAGGCCTGACCCTGCTTAGCTTTCAAGATCAGATGGGATCGGGCGTGTTCAGGGTGGCATGGCCATAGACCCTTGTCCACGACTTTGAGTACCACGAATATGCTGATGATTCCCACGGCACAGTTCCAGCTTTCCCCTGTGCATCACATTTGTATCCACTCGCCCAATTAGCATTCCCACGTGGAAGACTAGCAAGCTTCCTAAACATCACTTATCCAAAACAGAACGGAAAATGGCCCTAGGTACCAGTTTTACCAACTCACCCTAAGATTCCTTCTCGGTACCACCCTTTTGCTCGACCACACACCCATTCATCGGCAAATCTTACCAAAATTCTTTTCCATAGATTTGGTGACTCTGCCCGCATCTCTCCATTTGTCTACCAATATCCTAATCAAAGCCACCACCATCGACTATCTCTACTCCTGCAGTGAGCTCCTACTTCCATTCTTGACTGCCTGCCTTCTATCCTTTCTTGATCTAGAGGCCAGAGTAACCCTTTTAAATGTAAAGATCTGCTTGTGTCAATCCTTATTTAAAATCCTCAAATCGGGTCAGAGCCCAGGCTTCTTGCCAGAGCTCAGGAGGCCTGTGTGACCTGCCCTGTCTGCTTCTCCAACCTCATCGCCTGCCAGCCTTCTCCCCTGCTCGCTGCCCACCAGGGACACTGGTCTCCTCTCTGTTCTTGCTGGGGTTCCCCCTCCCCCCAGCCCCGGGATATTTTTGCCTTGCCTCTTCTGACGATTTGTTCTCTCACTTCTTCTTAAGGTAAAAGTTTAAATGTCATCTACTCCAAGATACTTTTCATGCCCGTCCTATCTAAAGTAGGCACTTCTTCATTACTCAGTTATTTCACCCTATTTTCCTTTCGTGGCACTAATCGTATTCTGTATTTATCGTGGTTATTTGTTTATCTGGGTTTTTTTGCATGTCTCTTCCTGGAATTAAGCTCCGCAATACCAGAGCCTGGAATTAAGCTCCACAATACATGGAATTAAGTTCCACAATACGTAGTAGATGCTCACAATTATTCATCGAATGAAGGAATGAATGACTATATCTCCCACTGATTTAGCATTCTTGGGCAAGTCCGTTAATCTCTTGAGGCATCACTTTTTTCATCATAAATGTTGCTGTTTGACAATGATTTTTAATATTCTCATGTGCTATGATTCTCAAGAGGAAGAGAAGGAAGGCAAGCACACCAGTAGAAAGATTATTGTAAAAGTGTAGGGATGCGGGAAAAGGATTCTAGTATTATGGGTATTAAGATTTTAAAAAGAATTTGTTAAATCTCCATATATTGACCATGGCATATTATGAAGTGGGAATGAAAGCAAGATCAGAAGGATGTATTATATGATTGCAGTTGTGTTTAAAAATGTATCCTACATATGTAAATTTTTTCATATTTTTTGATAAAAGTGTGTGTGTATACTCTCCAGAGTCTTAATGTTCATTGCTTTAGTTGGGTGTAATGTGAAGAAGGAAAGATTTTTTTGTATAGAGCTCTGTGTTATGTGACTTGGTACAAGAAGCATGTATTTGACTTTTTAAAAATCTAATAAAGAGGAGGAAAAAAAAAGATGACATTATGGCCTGAGGCCCAGGCGTGTGCCAGTGCTCTTTTAAATCTCAGATTTCCTTCTCTAGGAGGTTCCGAAGGGTGAAAAAATATATATAAGCATCTAAGAATTGAAATATTATTTTATTATTAACTTGGCACAGGCCCGATACCCCAATATATAGCTTGTGAACTTGATTAGGCCTAAGACTCTTGACCTAAACCCAGATGTTGGGGTGTGAATTACTAGCTGCCTGAGACAGAGGGTCCAAGAGATCAACTCCAACCCCTGAATGAGGGGGGAGAGAGAGTCTGGGGACCCAGGCCTGGCTCTAAGACTCACGGGGCTGGTAGACAGGGCCGGACTTCTCTGCAGGCAAACACGGCCCAGGCACACTGAAGCTGATAATCCGAGTAATCCTGTGACCCAAAACAGGGGATCAAAAACAATGGTCCTTCGAGTGACCGTTACTTGTCATTGCAGGAAAAAAGTTGAAAACTGCTGCTTCGTAGGACTCCATTTAGAGAGTAAGACTAGACATCGGGAAGATGTACAGAGGCAAAATCGGAGAAAACGGGCTCAAACACAGTGCAGATTTGTGAAAATCAAAACATTTAAAGGATGGTAATAAAGGATATCAGTTGATGGATTCAAGAGCAACAAGACAGAAGAGACCATTGGATTAAAAGGACCGGGGGACCATTACTGGTTTTAGAAAAGCTTTAATAACGTGGCAGCTGAGAAACCAGATTAGGGGGCGAAGTGAAAGTATTGGTGTCAAGGACAGGATTCTCACCACAGTATCGGGGAAGAGTAGAAAGGGAGTAATAAATGCAGACGGGGGTAGACCTCTTTATATTTCTACGCAGCAGGAAAAACTGTAGAAAGAGATAAAGGTTAAAGATGGAAGAAAGACAAACAAAACTTGATGGAGAACAGTCTGAAGAACAGAACCAGGAGCACTGTGGGAAAGTTCGTTTTAGAGGGATTTTTCTCTTTAACACAAAAGAGGAGAAAAGATGGTTATCTACACTGAAGTATTTGAAGGTTCAGAGTAGAGATGATACTTTATACTGAAACTCAGTAAACCAAGAACTGAGGGTCATCTGATAGAAGGAGGGAAGCTCGTGGGAGCTTAAGTAGACTGGAGATTTAGATTAGCTCTAAGTAAGATGGACCCGTGCGTTAGCTGGAGGGGCTCAGTGGTCATTGGACTGTAGAGTTCTCAAGACCACGTTGCTCTTGTATCCCCACTACCCAGCACGGTGTTTAATGCATGCTCAATAAATATTTGAATTGATGGATAGATGGATGGATGGATGGATGGACGGATGGACAGACGGGCGGACGGGCGGTCTGGTATCTAGTATGTGCTTATTGGAAGTTTATTTTAATTGAATTGCTCTTGACCCCCAATGAAGGCCTGAGTAAAATTAAATGTAATCATTAAACTAAGCCCATAACAGTCTGCAGTTTGGAAATAGGACATAATGAAGTAGGTGGTACCCTTTCTATAAGCCCCAAATTGTGCGTGTTGGCTTTCCTTAGGATGAGGGATGGCAGCGGTATTTCATTTCAGCAATGTTGGATGAAAGGGTGAGTTGTCAGATCTAGCACACATTATTCTGCTGCTTGTAGCTCTGAATCTGACCCGAGGTCAGAAATGTCATATTCGGGCCCATATTTGTAGTTTCAATAGCCCCAGGAACCTGGACCTTCCTGCTTTTGCTTCCTCATCTGAATGTTTTAGTAACTTTGAGATAGTTCACACCTTCCTATTTAAAACTGAACGGCCAGCATGACATGTTAGACAGGCTTGGGACCCCCGTGTTATAAATCCCATACCAGATGTGGTACATGAACAAGATATAATAGCATGTGCCTTTACGTCAGTCAAAGATTTTGTAGAGAAATGAGGGCAGGGAGAGACGTTGCCTGAAAAAGAAAAAAAAAAACTGGGCAGTTTTCTTTTTTATTATCCTTCATAAAAAGATAGCCTGGTCTTGTTTTGCTTTTAAATCCGTGAACTAATATTTCAAAATCATTATTTCCAATCATACTAAGCGAAATAAACCAGACAGAAAAAGCTAAAAACCACATGAAATCACTTATATGTGGGATATAAACCTAAAAGCAAGAAACAAACAGGACAAACAAGCAGAGACTCATGGGCATGGACAACAGACTGGTGGTTACCAGAGGGTAGGGGAAGGGGGAGGAAGGGAGAGGCAGACGGGGTAAAGGGGTCAAATATAGGGTGATGGGGGAGGGAGAAGTGGGTAAAGGGGATCAAATACATGGTTGCTGAAGGAAACTGAACTTTGGGTGGTGAACACACAATAGAATATACAGATATGAAGTTATAATGGACACCTGAAAATTATATAATTGTATTAACCAATGTTACTGCAATAACCTTAATGTTTAAAAAGAAAAGAAAAAAGAAAAATAAATAAAAAATGAAATTGATTATTTCCTAACAAAGGGAAGTTAAAATGATTCTGATACTAAAACCTACATTTCTCCACAGCTTACTAGTTACCTTTACCAATTTGCTGTTCCTTTATTGCCGGGGACACTAGTAGGACCAAAGCATTTTTCTCCGTGTTGCTTTTGGTTTTTAGGAACTGTCACAGTGGAAACCCTGGCCCCTTGAACCACAGCAACAGCAGGTGAGCGAAGGAGGAACTAGATTTCAAAATATTTTGTTTTAAGAGGTTATTTGTTGTGTTGAAGTCATCACACGACATCTGATGTTGATTTTGAGATTCTTAATTTATTCTTTTTAAAGATGCAGATTAAAAATGTGTATATAAACACAGTTCTGTTCGGATTTTCCCATAAACCCTATCCCTTACCTCAACTCAAAACATCCTGATCCTGCGGTGTTTGGCTGCGTTTCAGCCGCTGCCGGATTAGGTGTGCTCTGGGGTGCCCGGCGGGGTGCACACACTGCTTGTCCTCCAGAAAAGAGGAAAGGACACTGTGGTAGGTTAGACACCCTTGAACCCAGGGCAGAGCTGGTCAGAAATCAGCCTGAACTGATCTTACGAGCTCCCCGTATACGTATGAATGCCTCTTTGATGGCACAGTTGTTCGAATAAAATGTCAGGAAATGATCACGTGAAATCCACTCTGATCCGTAAGGTAAAATTGCTTGCATTTAAGACTGCATTTTAAAGAGCGTTGAGCAACTTTACAAGGGATTTGTAAAAATAAGTTTTCTCAGCACATTTTATTCCAAGAGTGTTGAACTATAGGTTCAACTAAAATAACAATACGGTAAGAATTGGGGAAAACGTTCTGCCAGTCGTAGATATTGACGACTAAAAGATGGCTAGTGTTTGCACAGGGAACCTGGGAAGGGACAATTCTAAAATGCCCTCCTAGTTTTGGTAAATGTCATTCCTTTATTCTTCTCTCCCCTGGGGCTACTGAGTATCAAGGAACTAAGACCAGACTTCCAGCTCTCACATTTCTACTTCATTCATATACATATATTGAATTTCCACCCTGTTCACATGACGAAAAAAACATGGTTCTTACCCGTGTGGATTTCCCTGGCCGGCAAGGGGACATAGATTTGTAGGGAAAGTAAATCACAGAACAACCAGTGCTGTCATGGAGAACAAAGCATTGTAGGTGCTTGTAGGAGGGAGTAACTCACCGTGCCTTGGGAAGGTGAAGAAGGTTTCACAGATGCGGTAACAGCCGAACTGGGTCTTCAGAGATTAGTTGAAATTTGTCAGGTGGAGAAAGGGGCATTAAGTAGAGAGAACTAGATGTAGAGAGGGTTGGACTTGAGCAAGAGCATGGCTTCTCGGGGAGCTAAGAGAAATACGCAACGCATGGAGTGGAGCGGTGGAAGGGAAGGGCTGGAAAGTAGCCTTGGGCCTCGTCAACTCAGCAGTGCTGGTGAGGTGGGGGCCAGCAGAAGCAGCTAAAATTGCTAGGGACATGAGGGAACTTGTAAGTAAGCAAACTACTTAGATACATAAATCATCTCTGAAAGGACATTGGGCTATTTTTCTTGCTCTAGTGTTTCTTAAAAAATATTCTCATCGAGATGGAAAATATAGAAACTCACTTTCATATAACTCAACTGATGACATTTCAATAGCTTCATCTTTACCCAGCTGCGTGGGCTCTGTCTGCGCAAAACAGCTCTGTTCCACGTGGTACATACGCTCCTCTCCTTCACTGTTCGGTGGTCAAACGTGAGCGTTTGCAGGTACTTTCTTAGTAACTGATGATTTGACAGTAATATCAAAATAAAAGTAAGTGTTATTTTTTGCAGAAATGTCCAGGCTTTACCAGTTTGGGCAAGCAGTTATGTCACTCGTGGTACCAAATATTTTATTGTTAATCGTCCAGTATACAGTAACTGGTCATCCAAGTAGATGAAAATAGTACGCTTTCAAGTGGTAGTTTCCAACCATCTAATTGAAATTGTTGAAAATGCAAGCAATATTCTATTATTTAATTATTTTACTAACAAGTTTGCCTGCTAAAGTTTAGTCATAGAGGAGAATTTTATACGAGATAAAAAATTTCCAGTTGGAGAGGGAAGAGAGGTTTCAAAGATGCAGACGTTAACTGCATTTAAAATCATTATAGTTTGAGTGTGAGTGCCGGTTCTGTGGGGAGGCTGTTGACAAGTTATCATTTTTCACTCAACGCATATTTACAAAAACAGAATATACCAATATAAGGATATAGAATATATAAAAATAAAATCAAACTTGAAAGTTTATTGGAAAACAGCATTTAACCACAAAGCGGGCATGATAAATACGCATTGGTGAATAAAGACAGTTTTTTGGAGTTCTTGAAAATCACATTAAAATAGAAAAGAGAATCATTACTTTTGGTTTATACATTCCCAACTTGATTAGTACAAGAAGGCACAAATCCCAAATGAAATAATCGGAATTAGAGGAATGCAACTATTATGCTGTGTTACCTTATAAATGAGATAAATATTTCTTCAGCTTATTCACCAATACAGGATGAGGCAACTTAACCACAGAATGAAAAAATGTCATCAATTTGTGTAAACAATCAGGGCAGGAAAGGCTATTTTAATTAAAGAAACATTCTTGAATTTAATTAGGTACAGTGAGACAACTGGCTAAGAAGTGTGGAGCTATTTTATACGTGCACACACACACACACACACAGAGCAAGTGCAAATCAGAATTGTGACGTCACCACTACACATGAGAAGACAATTCAATTTGGTGGCGACGTTTTAGAGGAAGAGCTAAGTACTTGACTGCAAAATTCTAAGGTTCATTAGTAAGTGTAAGGAATCGAAAATTCTGAATTGCCTCTAATACCGAGGCTTTTTTGACAAGAAGCCCAAAGATGTGACATGCAGGAAGCTGTGTGACATGTCAAAAATATATCGGACTGTGCTCTATAACATGATGGGCTGTCATCGCGAGCTTCCAGGGAACATTCAGATAACCTTGCAAACATAAAGAGGAATATGACTTAATGATCAGCAGACACTGGTTTCCAAATGTGAATTTTTCTCTTTTCTTCCCCCCAAGTTTATTTATTTCATACAAAGCATTTTAAGAATTCTTTCTGAAGAACTTCAAAGACAACTCTCAGACATGTATACCTACTTTCTTAAAAGTAAAAGAAATAGTTCACTGTTTGTTTCCTAAGAAAATCTATATCTCAAGACCATTTGGGCTGGGGAATTGTGCCAAAAAAAAAAAAAAAACAATCTCTTAAGGTTTCAAAGAAAAAAAAAAGTCCTTTCGGAGGAGAACAACAGATCATGGCAGTTCAGATAGTGCATATCAGGCTACTTTGTCAGAAAAATGGTACATGATCAATATTTTTTACCAAAAGATAGTTTCCTAAATTTCAGTTTTCCTTTTTCTGACTAATAACAGCAGAGAGAAAATTTCAGAGCTACTGTCTAAATAGAAGAAATAAATGGAGCAAAGCTAACATGTACGATAATTTTACAGAATCAGCGGGAGTATGATTCTAGAACTTTCATTTTCCCAGAACGAAGTGACAGCAACTTCATCGTTGCTTACACCTCCTCAATTGATCTTGGCTGTTTGTTTATTTGACGTGATCTATGCAATAACACCCCTTGCATCTCGGCACCACTGCCTGTTGATAGTTGTGCTTTGGCCAGTCACAGGGTGGCCAGTGCAGAATGCTTGTATTCTCTTCTGCCTGGGCCAGCCTTGACTGATGCAGCCCTGGAGAAGCAGCTCAGTGCCTGGCAGATTACAAACCCTGAAACACCACAGCAGTTTACTGCGTCGGCAAGAAGCATTATTAGTTCCCTTCAGCTGCCATAACAAAGTGTCACCAACTGGATGGCTTCAAACAACAGAAATTTATTCTCTCACGGTTCCGGTGGCTAGGAGCGGACATCGAGGGGTCAGCAGGGCCGTGCTCCCTCTGAAAGGGCTCTAGGACAGAATTCTTTCTTGACTCTCCCTAGCTTCTGGTGGCTCCCCGCAAACAGTAGCTGCATCACTCCAGTCACGCCTCCGCTGTCACATGGCCTTCTTTCCTCTGTGTCTTCTGCTCTTTTTAAAGACACCACTCATTGCTTTTGTGGCCCATACAATCCCCGTATGATCTTATCATAACTGACTACATCTGCAAAGACCTCATTTCCAAGTAAGGTCACATTCTGAGGTTCCAAGTTGACATGAATTTTAGGGGGATGTATTCAACCCACTATACCGAGCAATGGAAATGCTATAAATTTCATCTTACCTAGAGTAAAATCAGTTGGTATATAAGTATTTTTTTTACATTTCGGTCTTTAAATTCTAGATCCGGATGATTACTCTTGTGGTTTTAGTCGAATATGATATTGGCTCTTGTGCTAGGATCATTAATGAAAAATAGCATGTTGTAAAATGTTAAATGTAAAACATAAACCCAGAATTTCTCCCAGGACTTCTCCCTCGCCTAACTGAGGTTCATTCATGGAGATACTTGCCCCTAGTAGGTCTAAGTAATCTGTTTGTGTGTCAAGTCAGATTATGAAGGATTTTATACACTAAGGCATTTGAACTTGACTCCATAGGAAAGGAAGAACCAGTAGAGACGCATTATTTTAGAAAGACAGTTCAGAAGGATCATACCGTGTAAGTTTAATGTGTATAACATGACGATTTAATACACATGTATATTGTGAAATGGTTACCACAATAAGGTTCGTTAACACATTCATCCCCTCACATAATTATAATTTGTGTGCTGAGAACATTTAAGATCAATCTTAGCTAAGATTTATTGAGCACTTTCTACGTGCCAGGCACTACGCTAAGCACTTTTTATGTACTAATTTATTTGATCCTTTCAATAATCCTATGAAGCAGTACTCTTAAAATGTTGATTTCAGAGGAAGACACCGAGGCACAAATACTTGGCAAAGATCACATACATCATGATTGGAGGAGCCAGGATTTTAACCCACAGAATCTGGTTAGGGGAAGGGCGGAATCGGGGATGACTGTTGGGATTGGGAGACTGAGTGGGTGGTTGTGTCTTTAGCCAGCATTGAAAATGCAGAACAGCACCTTTGGGGGGAGGTGACCGGAAAGGTTATGAGTCAGGAGATTTAGTTTTGGATCTAGTATTAAGTTTGAAGAGCTGTCGGTGGGAAATCCAAGTGGATACGTCCAATAGATAGTTGATAGTAAGTACTAGAAATAATATTTGGTGTCAAAATTCATGTTTTCCCAAAAAGAAAATACCGTTTCATGTCTATATTTACGCAGCTGCGGTAAAAACATGTAAAAATGGCGATTCTATCTCCCAGCTCAAAAAAGGAAGAATGCTTTTCACAGGGGGATGTGTCCGTGATCGAGTGTCCTCACGTCCTCGTTACACTAAGTCGGGTAGGTAAATAACTGCCTTACCTGAAACTCTGTGACATTTTTCAGCCAGGCCGATAGAGGAGAAGAATCCATTCATTACGATTTGTTCCCACCCGATCGTAAGCGACTTTACCGCATTAGGAACGCCCCTCAAATTCTCACCCTCTGCTGCCCGCATTCCTCTAGAGATACCCCTACCTCGCTCGAACCCCGGGGTATTCCAGTTCAAACCCGACGGTTTATGGGAACTGCTTTTGTTGAACTCGTTAAAGAAAGAAAGGCCTGTGAATTCTCTTCCCGAAGCGCTGCCTGTTTTCTGTGTCGTTTCGGTCTCATTAATCAGCGCCGCAGCAAGGTAGACGCTGCACTGTGTGCTGTACTGTCCCCAGCACAGCGGCGCCCGCGTCTCTGCCCCGAGGCCGACACACTGGGGAGAAAGGCGGAGGGAAACCATCAATCTTCCCAGCTGCACGTGTCAGCGGCGAGTCCTTCCCCCTTCCTGTCGGCCGTCTCTCTCACCACCTGTGTTTAGAATTAGCCCTGAAGCTGCTGCCCACATGAATAAGAACCACTGTCCCTGTCACCTGCCCTGGGACAGACCACCACTTCCAAACGAAAACAGGGAGGACACAGGGCAGTTGTCGCTGCTGTGAGCGGTGCAAGAGAGAGGGGCACACGGATTGTAAGTCATACATTCCAGAAGGTAGCATCATCAGTCATTGGAGCCGGGGGGGTGGTTAAAAGCAGATAATTTCTCGGTGCCTCGCTATATCCTCTCTCTGAAGTACAGACGGCTGAAGTCGATCTACCTAGGTTCCAGTCCAGACGCCACTGTTTGCTAGCTGTGTACCTCTCACAGAACTCCCCCGTGCCTCAGTTTCTTCACCTGTAAAACAGATGATAATATCACCTACCTCACTGGGTTTCTCGTAAGGGTTAAATGAAATTTCGCATTCGTAGCTCTTGCCGTAGTACTTTGTATGTACTAAGCACTCAATAAACGTCAGCCATTATTATTGTTAATGTCATCGTTCAGATGATAAAACTGAGGTTCAGAGAAGTTATTTGGTGCAATGTACTCGATGTAGACGGAATTTTTATATAGCACCACCTGATCCCCAGAATTCCTGCCCTATCTATTATATTATTTCCATTCTAGTCTCGTCTTACAAATAAATTCCTACGTGAGCTTAATAAATCACTTCATTTTATTTATGTCTTTATTTACCAGGGTGCAAAATGAAAATGGCAACAGCTGACTTTCCTGTTGGTACGAGACTCTATACCTGTCGATTAATATAATCAGCCGTATGCAGAAAAACTAGGCGTGTTTCAAAAATTCGTTACAGAAAATGTTCATGCCCTGGATAAAAGCTAAATAGTACAAAAGTGTCAAAAAGAAAACATGGCTCCCATTCCTCGGGGTAACCATTATTAAGTCAGATATGTATCCTCCTATCTTGTCGACATTCATCTGTTTAACTCACGTTGACGCAAAACCACTGCGGGCTGAGCATTGTGCCTGGGCCCCGAGGCGGATGCCGTTAGCCCCCGGTCACGGATGGGAAGGTTCGCTGACTTGCACAGGGAAACAGCTAGTGCTCTGCAGAGCGGGTGCCGGACTCGGAATTCTGGCTCCGAATCGGGCCTGTTCAACCCCACTCTGTGCCCTCAGCACCTTACATTTTTGTTACCTGTTTCATAGTATTCCATCGCATAAAAATAAAACTATGATTTATTTAACATTTCCCCTGCCGACGGACATTTAGTTGCTTGTAGTTCTTTTGTTATTAAATAACTGTGTAGGGAAAGCCAGCTATCCGTACATCCTTGCATGAGTATTTCTGAAGGACAGATTTCTATACATTGAATGAGTAGATCAAAAATATATAAATATTTAAAATTTCGACCACCATAAATGGTCAGATAACCTCTAGAGGCATACTATGTGTCAGGCGCTAAGCACTTTATCCTGATAAAATCATCACAATCTCCCCCAGCCACCCGGTGAGGCAGATATGTTCCTATCCACATTTTGTAGATGCTCAAGGTCATATGAGTAATAGAACATGGCTTCAACCCAGGCAGCCTAGAGCTAGAACCTGCGCCTTAACCATGGTTAATAACCAAACATGTTAAACTGATCGTATTTTACTGCTTGACTTTGCCATTTTTCTAACTTATTCTAAAGTTGAGTTCACAGTGTGAGCTGACAGAAGGGTCTGGACTGATACAAATGTTGAAACATCCCTGGGGATTGTTGGATGATGAGAACGGAAGCCACGGGTGGCTGGAAGACGAAATTCCTTTCTTCTCGTAGTGATCGGGACAGACAAAGAGACTATCTTTTTTTTTTTTTTTTTTTGGTCTGTGAACTATCTTCATGCCAGAAAAATAACTTAAAATTTTTTCTATTTGTGTGTGGGTACCTTGTAAGAAATTCACACAGTGTCTCTAAGGTTCAGAACGCTGGAGATAGTCATGTTACTTCGTAGCGTCGTATGTGAGAATTTCCGGCATCCCAGCTTCACTCAGCCACGTCTCCCTGCTGCTCGTCCAGGTTTTCAGTCACCCAGCGGAGCTAACCGTGAGACCCACCTGCTTGAGTGTTGAATTCTGACTCTCTGGAAGGGATCAGAGGGAGCCAGAGAGTTTGCCAGGTGGAGAAATGGGTAGAAAAGAGCCTTCGATGCTGAGAGAAGTTTGTGTTCCATCCATGACAATTCTGATGTGAAACCTTCTTAGTGGGATGATTTTCTCGGTGAAATCCAAGCTGCACATGCTTCCTGAGTCCCCGAGCTGTAAGGATTTATGCCCAGACATTGCCGAGTTAGTCCACCTAACCGTGGAAGGTGGTATGCTCACCTGCTGCCCCAGGTGTCTTATCTCACACACCTTCATACTCTGCTGACCTTTGTGGCTGCGCAGTGTGATATCAGATGCCTGGAGCCAAAGAGGCCTCTGACCATGCATTAATAAATAGCTATTTCGGGGATTCTGTTACCTTAAAATGTCAATTATAAGCAAGTGAACTTACTTTTTATGTTTTTACAGTCGTGTGTGTGTGTGTGTGTGTGTGTGTGTGTGTGTGTGTTTCTCCTAGCAGGTTGGCAGCTCTGGAGAAGAACTGCGTAGCAGTTGGCTTAGAAAAGCAGTTTTTCAGTCTTGGCTGCACACAAACATCACCTGGGGAGCTTTTAAAAATCCTGATGCTCACGCCAAATCCCAAACTGATTAAGTCAGAATCTCTGAGGATGGGGCCCAGGCATCGGGACTTTTAAAAGCTCCCGGTGATCGCTGTGCAGCCAAGATCGAGAACTGTTGGCTTAGAAGGTATCTTCTCTTTTTCATTTATAGTGTTTTCATCTGGACCTCATTTTATGTAGTTGAAGCAAATTTTAAGAATAGACGTTAGTCTCCCCAAATCCCTTTCAAACTGGGGCGAGCCTCAGAATGACCTGGAAGGCTTGTTAAGGCACAGATTGCATACCTCTTCTCATTTCTTCTTCCAGGACAAGCCGGCTCTTCGGATTTCTGAGTCATTAGGTCTGAGTGGGGACCCAGGAATTTGCCTTTCTAAGTTCCCTGTTCTGGCGATGCTGTTGGTACAGGGAGAGCCTCTGCCCTAATGCCTTCCTTCCATCTCTCTTCTGCTCTTTCTTTCCCAGCAGTGGCGATCAGGGCAGCTGCCTCCGAGGCAGTCCTCACCACATCAGTGTGAGGGAGGCTGATGGATGCTCGAGGAAGCTTTAGCTAATCATACAAACTAACTTTAAACAAATGCGACCCTCTCTTCACACCAGATTGCTCCCCTCTTAGCCCTTGCTACTTCAGAATCAGAGCCACCACTGGGCAGGTTTCTGGTGGCCCAAATGGACCTCGGATTCCGCCTCCCCACAGAAATGATTTTATGAACGGTGTTCAGGTACAGCTGAGACAGTGCCATTAAAACCATTCTTCGGAAATGCCGTGGTCTCAATGAGCTGCTGTGGGCTGCCTTCCTGGACCCTAACCACCATTTAAAGAGCTGAGTTTCTGAGTTTTAGAAAACCAATTTTCAGACAAACTCCTAGAACAGACCTTGTTGAAGAACTACCTGTGACTGAAACATTTGGTTCACTTTGTTTAGTTATTTTGCCCTTTCCATTTGGAGCCAAAGTTGGGTGGGGAGGTGGGGAGGGGCTGTCATTCATTCCACTAATATTTATTAGGTGCTCACAATGTACCTGGCACTGCTATGTACTGGGGACATAAAGATGAAAAAGACAGCCCCTGCCCTAGAGAAGGTCATGTTCTAGGTGGGAAAATATTTACTGAGCAAATAAGAAAATATTTACCGAGTTACCAATGTGATATGTGCAGTAATGAAGAACTGATGAAGGAAGGGTCTGTTCTGCCTGGAGAGAGAGACTGTGTGTGTGCGTGTGTGCGCGTGTGTGTGTGCGCGCGTGTGTGTGCGCGTGCACGTGTTTGCTTAGGAGAAGAGATGCGTTGAAGAGCTTTAGAATCAGGAGAGATCGTTTGGCCTTGAAGACCATGGGGGGTTCCCCAGGCAGAGAAGGGGGTGAAGGGCGTCCAGGATGATGGAACAGTCGGAATGCAGGGGATAACGAGCTATGCAAGAATGGCACGTCACTAGGTCAGCTCTTCTTGTAGGACAATGGAGGGCGACTGGAAAAGGCATTAAGTGGCACACGGAGTTTGAACCTTAACCCGGAAGAGGAAATAAGAAGAGTTACACATAGAACTGAGTCAATGTGTGTGGTATTTGCATTTTTATCTCAGACCTTCTTTTTTAAGAACTTTCTTCTCTTGTATGTTTCTCACTACCCCAAGGAAGACACATTTTTTTTTTTTCGACAAAATGTTAATACTTTGAAAATGCCTTGAATCAAGTGGATTTCACACCTGGGCTCTGGGCAGCCCCTCCAAGGCTGGCTGGGGCAAGACTGCCTGCTAGGCACCCTGCCCCCTCACTAGCTCTTCTGTTATCTATCCACCTACCAAGCTTTCTTCAGACTGTTCTATGTATTGGGCACGTCTAGTCAGAATATTATATTTTGGAAAAGGGTATGTAACTAAAAAAAAACCCAAACGTTTAACACTAGCATAATCTAATCCTCACACATTTAGTAATAGTCCAAGGACTTTGGTATGGGGAGCTGGCCAAAGAATAAGTGTTTTCAGACCATCGGCTGAAGATATGATGTCAGGCAGGCACTGATGTGGATGTGGGACCAGTGACGGTGGTTGGTGGCATGAGCCTTTAGTTGGCCACAAGTGGTAATGATAAAATCATATCTTCCCAGGATGATCTAACACTTGAAGATCAATGTTCAAATTTCCTTATGAGGAAAAACTCTTCTTAAGCATTTCAGATCATTCTTTATACTTTAAAATTTCGTTTCATTGCGTCTTGATCTCTTGCCTATATCTACTATTCCATTCAATATAAAAATAAATTATGCAGCAGCGTTTAAGATTTTTACATCAAGAATTTGACCCTTGCTAGAATCTGCGTTAGCAAGCAGTGCTATCATTAGGTATAAAAAGTATATCTCTATACATATCATGTTATAATTATTTCTGTCATCGTTAGATAATATACTAATTTAGTTTTAATCACTTTTCCAATAAAAATTAAAGGGACTTGCCAGTGTATTCTGTACTTACAGACGACCTTAGCATTTAAACATAGCTTAGTGGCACTGGGGTACAAGTGCCAGAGAATGTCTCTGCCAGCACAGGGTCATCACAAGAAGGAAAATCCATCTGCAAAAGCATTCTATCACCCGATGGAAGGACAGCACAGGGCACGTGGGGAAAAGAGATGCACAGCTCTGAAAATTTGGAAGTGGCTTAAATAAGTTTATAGAAATCTTCTAAAAGTCAAGTGTATCCCTATTAAACTCTCACCAGCCTAATAATATGTTTTAAGTGCTTATCGTCGTCTGTGCCTTTAAGGAAACAGTCTAATGGGTTAGTCGCTCTGAACCCTCCTGTTTTAAAAATAATTTTTCCTGCAGTTTTAATTGTTGGTCTACATGTTTCTTGTTTGAGAGTGATATAAGACCTGCTTTCTCTTACATTGAATTAATATTTACTGTATTGGTTCCCAGGTCTGAGCATCTGGTTTCATTTCTAAGTGGAAACGAACCCATTTTTCTTGGTGCTGAGTCAGTGTTTTCTCAGCAGGCCCAGGGATCTCTGTACTTTCTGGAAGAAGGAGCTGACTGTGGAAGAACAATGCTGAGCTGTGGCCAAAGAAAGCTTCAGAGAAGCACCTGGGTCCTCCTAGCCAGGGCGGAAGTGCTGGTTTTTTTGTTTTTTTTTCTTTATGCTGGGTCTCCTCTGTTTTGGCTCTTAAATCAATAATCGGTAGTAGAGGCGTTTTTGAGAAAATGAAGATATATTCGAGGAGTGTAGCACTGAAATAGGCGGGTAACGTACGTGATAGAATTTAGAAACACTAACAGCCTTTCAGGAGCATCTTAGGCTGCATTTTTCGTTTATACATAATTAGAAGAATAAATAGACTTAAAAAGAGATTTTCGCCGCAATTAGTTGTCAGTGGCGTTGATTACTTTTTTATCACCATCTGTGATAACATGTCATTCATGGAACCGATCGGACATATGGTTGTTCAGCCAAGTTGTTGGTTTACCTTTGACTGTAGTTAAAACAGGTGAATGAACAACCGATGCAAATGGAACTTTGTATAAGAGTCTTGAAATCTTTTGTTGAAGTCCTGGGTTCCCACTGCCATGCCAAACTTGAAAGTGTTTCAAAGCTAGTAAGCAGTCTTCTTTTAACGTATTTTATTCACTGGAGATTAAAGACAGAAGCTCTTTAATTAAACACAAAAGATATCTTTTGCCATAATTAACAGCCTGGGATTTTTCAATTGCTTTTGGGTGCAGTAATGAAAATTAAGATAATTATGACTTTTGCATATTCTCTGTACCTGAAGACGGGAAGAGTTCTGGCTCCATCTGTCAGGTCGATAAATAATGTTCTCCCTTTGATTCGAACAGCCAACCTCTCTTCTGGAATATTTCGGATCCCAGGGCTGAAGCTGCCCATCGGTAATGCCGATTCTGTTACAAAATGAGCCAATGAATGTTCTGATTGGAAGTGGAATTTATTAAGGAAATACACTCGAAATATAAACGAAGCCCTATTTTACAAAAATGCTCCTTTTTTTATCCTCTGCACACAGTGGCGGGACTGCAGGTTGACGCTGCAGGCTTCCCATGAGCGAATGCCTGTGGGCTAGTGTCGAAGCTGTTTTCTTTGTGGTTTGCCTCCTGTCCACTGGGAAGCCTGTATTCCTTTCGTTTTCATTTTTTTCCAACTCCAGTGCTTTTGAACACAGAACCCCCATCCTCCCACCACCCTAACTGCACATTCCAGCCCCGTGATTTCATCGTACCAGGCGTATCTCCCCTGCCATGCCGGCGGGCTGCCTGCTGACTCTTGCAAGGCGGGGAACAGACGGGAACATAAACTCACCACAGAAGAGCAGGATGCTTTCTGTATATTTTTAAGACCAGGAATCCAGTTCTCATTTAGAGGCTGTATTTTTTTTTTAATGGTTCCTCGAACACCAAACAAAACATTTCTTGTTGCTCTTAATTCTTGATCGCGTCATTCCCTCCACATGGACGGATAGAATCACAGAAACTGGAGAATGCAAAAGATTTGTTAGATCGTGTTCAGTCCGTTTCAGCTGCTCACAATTCTTTCTTCCCACAGTCTTCCTCTACGGCTTCTCTCTCCTAGTTTTCTTAAGAATTAGCCTTTCCATTTCTCCTGGGGAAACATTCTTTAGTTTAACCATGGAGGGATTTATGTGGAAATGTTCATATTATTTCAACTCGTTATTCTTAGTCTTCATAACTCTTTATTTTAGCATAAACAGTCCCTCTTCATACTAGCTCAAGTATTTCTGGATGGTATTTTTTTCTCTTTCATTTATTAAGTTCAGAGCTTGTTTTCCTGCTTTGCTTTCTCTTTTCATCAATCAGTCCCTGAAGCCCATTAATCATTTTTTTACCTCACTGAAAGCTCCTTTGCTTATTCCCATATTAGGATCCCAGGGCTGGTTAAGGTCCCAAGTTACTGGACAAAGCCTCACTGATAGGTGCTTTTCTATGCTAACTTTTCTCTTGCCTCATGCTTTCTCTCTCGCTCTCTCGCTCTCTCTCTCTCTCTCTCTCTCTCTCGCTCTCTCTCTCTCTCTCATGCACACACACCTTTCCTTCCCTCCCAGTCTCAGTCTTACTTACAAACTGTTTTTTAAATAATGATTCTAAATTATGCTTTGGAGAGTTAGTAATTTGAAGGCTCTGTGTGTGTGTGTAGTTTTAACTGGTAAGATTATATTTATTCTCAGTTACTTAAAAATATTTTTCATATTCTCAGAGTCACGAATCTTTTAGGTCTCCTGAGTGCTTAGATCAAGTGCAATTCTGAACCATGGAACTATGATGTAACATTCTACTTCAGGGCTATCATCTCAGGAGCAGAGAGGAAAATTAGTAGGTTTGGGGAAAATAGACCATATTTGTAGGATCTGATATTCTTGGGGAAAGAGAAAGACAAAATTTAAGTAGCCCTGGAATTCACATATCTAAAGTAGATTAGCTCTTAGGAGCGAGCTATTGTTAGGTATAAAGATAAGGACTTTTTTAGGTCACTTTTTAAAATTTTCAGCTTTATTGAGGTATAATTGACAAAATTGTAAGATATGAAAAGTGAATATTGTGGTGATTTGATATACATTGTGAAAGGATTCCCTTCATCTAGTTAAATAACACATCCTCCATCTCACATATTTATCTTCTTTTTTTTTAATGAGAACATTTAAGTTCTAGTCACTTAGCAAATTTGAGTTATATAACCGTGTTACCAACTCTGGTCACCATGGTTTGCATTAAATATTCATATGCTACATGATTTCCTGGATCAGAGGACCCAATATTAGAAAGATGTCAGTTCTCCCCAAAGCAATCTATAAACTCAACGTAATCCCAATCATAAACCCCAACAACTTTTTTTTTTTTTCCTCTTGGAACTTGACAAGATGATTGTAAAATGTACTGAGACATGTAAGGGGCCAAGGCTGAGTAAGATACTCTTGAAGAAGAAGAAGGTAGAAAGATTTGTTCCACCAGATCCCAAGATGTATTTAAAAAGGAATTGTGGTATTGACGCAGGGGTAGACAAATAGACCAGTGGACCAATGGGACAGAAGAGAATGACCAGATACAGACCCAAACGTATAGAGATCCTTGATTTATGACAGAAGTCACATTCCAGAACAGTGAAGAAAGACAATCTTTTCGATAAAAGATTGTGGTGCTGGAACATTAGAGATCTAGATGGGAAAAAGAGAAAAGAGCAAAGAAAGAAATTGGATGCCTACCTCACACCATATGCAAAAAACCCCAAACGGATACAGACTTAAGTGTGAAAGATAAAACTTTAAAGCATACACATACCCATGCGTATGCTTTCTATAAGTATATATGTGTGGGTGTATGTGTGTGTGTGTGTGCACATATATCTTCATGACCTCAGGGCATTGAAAGATTTCTTCTATAACATAAAAATCTGTAGTCAAAAATTACGTATTTGGTAAAATAAGGCACATCTCTTTATCAAAAGATAACGTGAAGAAAGATAGTCATGCAATGAGAGAATATATTGAACACACATGTAATCGACAAAATATTAGTATCCAGAACATATAAAAGTTCTTACATCAATAAAAAGACAACCCATTCTCAGAAAAATAGGCAAACTAACTTGAATTGCTCTCCACGAAGAGGAAATAAAAACAGCCAATAACCATAAGAATTCTCAACTTCTTTCATAATCAAAGTAATGCAATTAAACCTTAATAGATTCTACCTCGTATCCACTCAGATTAGCTAAAAAGAGAAATGTCGGCAAAGTGTTGATGAGGGTGTGGAGCAACAGGAATTGATGGTAGAAACTGCAAATTGTTACATACTTAAAAGTAGTTTAGCGCACTGTAGTGCAGTTGAAGAGACATATGCATACTTGATGACTCAGCAAGTCTACTCTAGAGAAATTTGGCACACAGTTATACAAAGATACATGTATTAGAGTGCTCTCTTTTGGCCTGTAACTTTTTTTTCTTTTGTAAATTTTCAAACCTACAGAAAAGTTACAGAATTGAGGCACTGACTGTAATAAAGTCTTAGTAGATGGCAGCTATGCAAAACGTGACAGCTCATGGAAAGAGCATGTGTGAGCAAGTGATACCTGGCTTGAAATCCCAGCTCCATCACTTATTAGCCGTGTGACTGTTATAGGCAACCTATTAATATCTGGGAGTTTCAGTTGTCTCATCTGCAAATTGGATAATAATATGCCTACCATATCGAGTATTATAAGGATTAAATTCATTAATGTATATAAAGCACTGAGCATAAAGACCTGCAACATAATAGGTGTCTGGTAAATTATGGCTGCTATTATTAACATTTTTATTGCTAAAAATTACAATGGCGCATTTTATTTTTTTACAACCTTTTAGTTACAGCACATTTACTATATATATATTTACTTTTGTTTCTTCACTATAGAACGCAAAATCGTTTGAGGGGAAAAATTGCATTTTTTCTCTGTATTATATTTTTTTCATCTCATTTTCTATTATAAGTTTAATATTAGAAAATATAAATGTGGGAAAAAATGACCATGACAAATTTTTTTTTAGAATTTATAAAATTATACAGAATTAAAGACTTTTTTGAAGTCATACAAAACTAAGTATGATTTATCAAAAGTAAAAGGAAAAGATAAATAACTTTATCAAGAAGTAATATTAGACATAGAGTATAGGTTTCCAAATTTCTAGCCCAAGATCCTGCACACTTAATTATGTAATTAATTTCCCTTAAGATATACACCTTGGTATATAAGATTACTGATATATCAGCAATTACTTTTAAAGAAAACTGATTTTAGTAAATGGTAGCCTTTACCCCTAATGCTTCATTGCCTTTACTGCAAAATGAATGAAATCACATGAAAACCCTTGAGGCCCCATTACTCTCCCATGAAATTTGATTCTCTGTCTGAAGTTTTCCTCACTGACTCCCAGATTCAGTCATCTTTTCCTCTTGGGAACACCTTCCTGTCCCCCACTATTTATCTTTCCAAACCGATCAAGGTCATGTTGCCACATAGTACTGTTATTTACCTTTTCATAAACATTTTCCTCTCTCTCCAATTAGATCGCATTCTCTTGGGAATGCAGACTTTTTCTTATGAGACTTTGTATTAAGTTTTTGAACTCAACCCTCCCCCCCATTGTAAATATCAGTTTCTGTTTCTTATAGCACCTAACATCATACTTTGCACAGAGAAGGCATAAAATAAATGCATAAAGATGACAACTGTCAGATTACAGTTTAAAAAAATAGGACTCGCCATTACAGCTATGGTAACTTGGATTCATGGATTCTGCCTCGAAAGCAAATACATTTATTTTCCTGTGTTCCAGAAAGACGCCGTGAAGCGAATATTCTCTGGCATTCAGCCTACGGGGATCCCCCACCTTGGGAATTACCTGGGAGCCATTGAGAGCTGGGTGAGACTGCAGGACGAGCATGACTCCGTGCTGTACAGCATTGCCGACCTGCACTCCGTCACTGTCCCCCAGGACCCAGCCGTCCTGCGGCAGAGCATCTTGGACATGACTGCTGCTCTTCTTGCCTGTGGCATAAACCCCGAGAAGAGCATCCTTTTCCAACAATCTCAGGTCAGTGTCTTAGATTAGAACGAAGAAAACTTTTATTTTCAGATTATTTAAAGAAAAGTTTGAATGGCTTATATAGCTCCTGTTCGTGATTTAAAAAAAAAAAAAAAATGATTCAAGGATGATTTCATCAGATGCGATTGTTTCATTTTGATGTTTTTCTCTGTATTCATATCATTAAGTATTATTTTAATGCGGTAGTATTTTTCAACTTTTCCTCCACTGTACTTAGTAAATTTGTAGTGCTTCATATATCAAAAAGTTGTGTCTCATTAGTACCTCTGGCCCTGGAATTGTCTCCTATACTGGGTTGCATCCAGACTGATGACTTCCTGCCTGATCCCCTGAGGATCAAGGACAGAGTTTGGTTTTACCAAACTCCAACGTTGCTTTATTGAGTATTGTGATTGGAAGGCCTATTGGATAAGTCCCACCGTTCATTCTTTGTATAATAGCTTTTGAGAAGATTTGAGAGAACTAGCTAGGAAGTTGGAAGGCAGCATCCAGTGTTTTGAGTCCAAGCCAGGAAAGGCTTCAGAACAAAGCCAAAATATCTGACTCATATCTTCACTGCGGATGAATCAGCTTACGCTTGGACAGGCAGATAGCCTGGACTAGAGACAAGGCCCTTAAGAGACTCCCTAGCAAAGAAGATGAAAACGTTAATTGGATAACGCCCCCATTATATATCTTCTTTAACCTGTAACAAAGCCCCAGCCAAGGAATGGTATGTTATACATATTTTGGCACATGTTAACATATATACATGTGTGGTGTGTGTTACACATGTGTATATCTCCTTCCTTGATCATAAACATTGATAGTTATTATTTTTGTGTGTTTTTTTATCACCCATGAACTTAATATTCATGCAACCATTTTAAAAAATATATAATAAACGAAAAGAGTTATCTTCACAAAACAAATGCAGTTATCAACGAGTCAAACTTGCCAGCTTGAAGGTCATTTGATAACATATTAGAATCTAATCATTACAATGACCATAAAGGAAATTTACGTCAATTTCCTTCTTTATAGTGGGTCAAGAAGCCTTTACTTACACACAAGACTTCTCCAATGCAATCTTGGACAGATCTAATTGTTGTAAAGTACTTCTTATAGTGAGCAAACACCTACCTCCCTATAATTTCCATCCATCAATTGAGCTTCTGCTCTTCAAATACTTGCAGATGCTTATTTTGTACCATTGTTACCCTACGGGGCCTTCTCTCACAGGTCTTACTTTCTTCAAACTAGTTGTCCCCAGATCTCTCACTTTTTTGGTTGTTCCACCTCAGAAGCACTCTCACCTTCTCTCTGAAAGGAATGCGCCTCTCAGATGTCATGAGACAAGGATTATTTCACCCGCTCACATCCGTCTCCAACATCGTAATGCCAGTCACCATTAGAGTTTTCGAGTCGCCTGATGCATTTTCCAGCACACATCATCTTCACGCCATCCAGGCTGTTTTTGATACAAGCTCTCTTTTGATCCTTACGTGATACCATTTCTAAAAATTGTATTCCCGGTACCTATTTCCATACTTCTTGTAGATGAAAATGCCTCATCTCCCCAAAGTAAGCCCTGGCCAGATTGCTTTTTTAAGTGACTTTTAAAATTAAAGACTTATTTACAACCACATCCAGCCCTTGCACATTGAGCTCATACCCCCAGGAATGATTACTGTATTAAAATATTTTTCCTCCTTCGTAAAGGACTTTTGGCAGTGGCCTCCATCAGCATCTAATATTTGCAGTAATCGAGGTTACTTTGTCGTTCAAAACAGCAGTTGAAGGAGGCACCCACCATACGGGAGCTTTGTGAGAACTCCTTCTTGAACGAGGGATAATAAAATTCACCTTCCCTTTGATTTTTTAGGGTATGTAACGAGCTCATTGGTTCCCTAAGTGGTTGTGGGTCTAGGTCAGAGAGTGGAGGTAACCAGTGCTGCCTCTTTCCTCAGTGGCCTTTGTGCACCTCTAAACTATCTCACTATTCTACCCCTCCCATCCCTGCCTTCAGCTCCCTTAGGCGAATTTTGATCTTTTACGGAGAAGCACTCATCAGCCCACATTCAACGAATTGTCCCCAGGTGTCTATCTGACACCAAGACATGCTTGGTCCGGGCCATTCATTTCTTTACCTGGGGCAACCAACCTTATTCCAACTCAGTGGCCGGACTGGGTATCTTACCAGGTCTTCTTTGCTTTTTAAACTATTTCATAAAGAATATATGTAGAAGAATAGGGAGCATAGCATACTGTACCCCTTTCACTTACTAACATTTTATGATTTGATCTCATCGATGTCGTTTTCTTCATTGAAGTATTTTAAAGCAGATACCACACATCATAGCATTTCATTCCCTAAATATTCCAGTATGCCTCTCCATAAACTAAAGGAAATTTTCTTATATAACCACAATACTGTCAGCACACCTGACAAAGCTAGTGATAATTCTATATTATCATCTAATACCCAGTCCATATTGGAATTATGCTAATTCTCCCAAAATGTCTTTTAAAGTTGTCTTGTTTGAATGATCCAATCAAGGTCCACACATTACATTTGCTCGTGAATCTTAAGTCTCCTTTTTTTATGCCTTTTGATTTGTCAAGCAAGTTTTATTGATCAATAAATTGATTTGATTTATTCATCACATAAAAAAATTCTTCTGCACGTAAAAGAAATTAAGACTTTGATTTTTTTTTATGCTCCCCCTTTTTTTCATGCCTCCGATATGTTTATCGGGTTTTTTTTTTAATTTGCTCTAAAATTAGCTCTTTTGAGCATAAAAATAAGCCTTAATTTTTTGTTGCTTTCTCTTCGCACTAATCTGTCATCTGATATTTAGTGGCTATAAACTACCATCCCACATAGTCGCTAATGTCCCTGACACAGTTATTATTTTAAACACTCGGCTCCTTATTCACAGTGTTCTAACAGGCGAAAGAATCGTCATGGTGTTCATATTTTATATCTTGCAATACCAAAACCAATAATTAACAACAGTTTTTATCACTCTGTGGAGCCTCAAACAGTTGGGGATTGAAAATACTCACTGCATTTTTAGATCTAGAAAAAATACTGAAAGTTATGTCTATTAGAAAACTAATCTTTTTAAATGTGTAAGATTTACCAAGCCTTTTCAAGCATCTGACTTCCCTTTTAATTCTCAAAACAGTGTGTGAGTTAGGCATTACTGTTCTTTCACAGGTTAATCAATTAAGGTATGAAGAGATTAAGTAAATTAGAAAATGAACTTAAAACCATTCTCTGAGAGGCGCCTGGTGCTTAGTCAATGTTTAACAAATACATCTTCTTAACTGGCTACCTGAGGTCATGCAGCTTGTAAGTGCTGAATCCAGGACTCTCTTTGTTTTTTTATTTTCTACCTAAGGCACCACTTTGGGAAGATGCACTCGTGCGAGAGAACCATACTCTGCCCCGACCATAGCTTTGTCTCAGGAGCTGACAGAGGGCCAGCGGAGAGCCAGAGCTGCCCTCCAGGCCCTGGTTACTTCTTGCCTCGACCATTACATCACCCTTGTGGTCCTGCGTCAGCCTCAAAAATTGATAGCCCATTCCCCCCATGGTAGCCATCTTTCTACGTAAAATACATCGACGCCTCTTTCTTTCTCTCAGGGTGAAAATCTAAACTTGGTGCGCAGAAAGCCCATGCACCGGGCCAGTGTTTTTTCCACTCCGTCACCTTTTATCACTGAGGTTGTGTGTGTGTGTGTGTGTGTGTGTGTGTGTGTGTGTGCGTGTGTGTCTGTGCACGCACATGTGCATGCGTGCTCAGACGATCTAATTAACTTTTACCAATAACTCTTTAAAGCAGAAATTGAGTATTTTTTTTCTGGTTTCATTTTTAGAAAATTTGTTAAGTCACTTCTTAACTTATAAAACAGATAACTTAGAGATCGGTTTACATTTTAACGAGGTTTTTGTTGGTTCCTTTACGTTGGAAATTTCCCAGTGCATTTAATTAATCATTAAATATGTAGCAGAGAGGATGGGCATTTAGAAAACAAATTATACTTCACTATTGGGAGCCAAAGCCAGTTAAAATTACTTAGACCTGCCTCCCCCCACCCCCATAATTATTTACAAGTAAAATTAAGAATTTTTGAAATCGTGAATTAGAGGCAACAAATTTTTTACTTTGAATAATGTGTTCTTTTCATGTATATCCATTGTGTTAAGCAAAATTTTTACAGCTACATAGAAAACGAGGTTCCCCAGGTGCTGTTGCTACGCGTCAGAGTAAGTGCCAGTAACCGTCTGAAGTAGGGTAAGAAGGAGCTTTGTTACGATGCCCATCTTACCAATAATTTTCATCTCCAGTTCTTTGCATTCTTTCTCAGCAGTCTGACTGGAACAATTTAGGCTTATTGAAGATTTTTCTCATTATTTTCTTTTTCTTTCTCTCCCACTGGCCTCTAGTCAGGGTGCTTCCCTAAAATATGTTTGCCATGTGTGGGGAATTTTACAGAGCCTCCCCTCTGAAAGGTGTGTGTGTGTGTGTGAGAGAGAGAGAGAGAGAGAGAAAGAGAGAGAGAGAGAGAGAGAGAGAGGAGAGAGAGAGAGAGAGAGAGAGAGGAAAAGCCTGCCTGTGTGTGTGTATTGGCAGGGGTTTTTCATCCCAGCGCCAGAGTCAGTGGACTTTTATTTCCAGTAAGCTCGAATGCAGACCCAACCTGATTCCCACAGCTGTCTCTGAGGTGCGTGTCTCAGCATCTTTAGTCGTTACCTTCCTTGCGATCGAATCGCCCTGCGGATGGGAAATAAAAGCTGGGGTCTGTAGCTTTAGGCACGGCTTCCTGCCAAGGCTGGGAGAAAAGGGCAGTTTTGATCATCAGACATCGTGTTACAGAGGGTCCCAAAAGTCCAGCGAAGAGTCAAGAGGGAGGAGAATGGAATCTGCAGCTTTGGAACGTGGCCTCGCTCTCTAATGAGAGTCATGTTTTGTTTCCCAGGAAACTAAAATTAATAATAATAATGAAGGAAAGGGGGCTACGAGGGAATCAGTTTCTGAATGAATGCCCAAGGAACTGATGACATGACTCTTGGCTCGCCGAATACAAACAAAAGTTATACCTGACTCCTTGTCCCTCATCTCAGAGGTGTGACCCCAAGGCCTAAACTGCGACAGACTCTCTTATGTTTTCACTTCTCCCAGTAATTTTGGAAGCCTATCTGAGTACAAATTTATATTTATTGAACTCTCAAAGTCGTTAGCCTACCAATGACAGGTGCACATTCAACTCATAATCGAAAGGAAGGAAGCAACCGTCTGACAGATGAATGGACTTGAGGAATCTATTCGTAAAGCTGGCATCGCCTCCCAAGCTTCTAGAAAGAGGCAAAGGGTCTAAATGGCTGATGGCATAAATAAGATAGAGAAGTTAGGAAGATTATTACATAACCTAACTTCTCACGTTACTTCCCTCTCTAAAGATTTCCAGATAGTTCCACTTCCTTTCCGAGATCTGTTTTCCTGTGTGACTTGACGGGCAAGTTGCAGTGGTTGCACTGGCTCCATCTGGGACCTGGCTTGGGTCATCTCTTATATTTTCAAGATTTATCTTTTACTCTCAGGGGAATAGTGGAAAGAGTACAGGCTTTGAAGCCAGAAATGGTTGGCCCGAATCTCACCGTGATCCCTTCTTGTGACACTGGGCAAGTTACTCAAGCTCTCTGAAACCCCCCGTTTATGTCTATAATGGAGATATTTAAATAATACGATGTATGACACCTGGCAGATGTTAATTCTCTCTCATCCCACCCAGCTACACACACACTACTGCCACCCCGGCACCTTGATTCGTCCGAGGGTGGAGTAGAATTGGAAGATGGTAGTCAAATTAATGACAGTGCCTCTCTTTATACTCGATAATAAAATATTTTCGGAAGAGTTTGTTGCCGAAGGTTTTTTGTGAACTTTTAAGAAGTATCTCAAACATTCAGAAAAGTATTGTGGTTTTATTTGCATTTCCCTAGTGACAACTGATGCTGAGCATCTTTCTCTATGCTCGTTGGCTGTTTCTACAGCCTCATTAGAGTAATATCTATTCAAGTCCTTTGCCTATTTTTTAATCAGGTTGGTTTTTTTTTTTTTTCTGAGTTGCGGGCGTTTTTGTTTTCTCCCATCTCGTGGGTTGTCTTGGCACTTCATTACTTGTGTCCTTCGATGAACAAAAGGTTTTATATTTTAATGTCGTCCCAAAAAACCTTCATGGTTTTGTTGGACCTAAATTCCTAGGTCTATCAGATATACCCACATAGAAATGTAAAGTAAAAAACTTACTGAAGAGAGAGATTTTATTGTCACGTGACTGGCAGTGCATCCTATAGAAGCATCTGTTCCTGCCTCCGCCCCCCAGTGTTGGGCTTGCTTATGTGACTTGCTTTAGCCGATGGAAGGTGAGTGGGCATGATCTTTGCCATGCCCGAGCGGAATCTCCACTAGCTGTTCCATGTTTCTTCTAATCCTCTTGCTTTTTTCCCTTCTGACTTGAGAATGGTGTCTTCCAGAGAGAGGGTACTCCTTCAGTTAGGGTCCCGGAATGAGAAGGTGTATAAAGCAGTGTTAGAACCAGCCTACAACTACCGATACGTAATGCGAAAGAGAAAGAAACCATTACTGTAAGACATTTATATTGAGGGTTATTTATTACCTGACCCACCCTAGAAAAAGCTGACTAATATAATGCTAGAGATAAAATAATACGTATGTCCACATATATACACGATAAGCAACAGAATTTAGATGGGCGTGACTTTAAGTCAGGGGCAGACAGAGAGAAGCTATGTATGTAGCTGTGGAAGTATGAGACTAAGAAACAGTGTAGGAAAATCCAAACATGTACAGAGGGATGTTCATCGGGGAACATAAATACTGACAGGCGGCAGACCCGGCTGAAGAGAGTGAATGAGAGCTTATCATTGATAACAGAGCTCTTTTAGTTAAAGTCAGATCCCCAAACAAGGTTTCTGTTAAGGGGATTTGTCATGAGCATGATAAGAGTCTAATAAAAATAACTCAGCGTGAAATTGCTAGTTTCCGAGAAGAAAGGATAATTGGAAATTTGTGAGTCTGAACAGTCTTCCAGGTGTCCGAACTAAAACTTAATAGGACCTAGTTCCTGGGAAGATAACATTTACGGGAAATAGTAAAATCGTAAGGGGCACTGAGGGTATTTTAGATATTCGATCTAGTATTTATTGAATCAGCTGATTGCTTGAACGGGTTTGATTGATACCTGGCAGCTATACCTTTTGGAATCATGCTATTCAGTATTCTTTTTGTTAATTGAATATTTTTGAAAAGTTTTTTAAATACAGAGAATAATATAACAAACATTCGTATTCCCAACACCAAGGATGAATGTTGTGAACGTTTTGTCAGATTTGCACGACTTCCTTATATTAAAAAATAATTATAAAGTTGAAGCCCCCTTTAACCCTGTGCTTGCCGAGTCCCTTTGCCCCCCACCTCCGAGTCCCTATTTTCTATCCCCCAAATCTGTCTAACCAAAATATTAGATTTGCTGTGTATCCATCTAGCCAATTTTTCATACCTGTTTTCATGTATAATTCTTGAACAATATATAACATCTTTATTATATGTTTAATATCAACCTATAATTACATAAATGGTGCCATATCGTAGTACCTTTCTGCAATTTTCTTTTTTTCACACAGCGGTCTATTTTTTGTGATCTTCACAGATAAGGTTTATACATATAAATCTAGCTCATTTCTTCTATTTATACATATAAATCTAGCTCGTTTCTTCTATTCGTTGTATAGTATGCCATTCTCTAAATATGCTACGTTTGTTTTAGACATTTCCCCATTCATAAACCTTTAATTTCATTCATGCATTTATTTAACAAATATGTATTGAGCACTTGTCCTAGGTACTATGTCCTAGGTACTGTGCTAGGTATTCATGTTACATCAGTGAAGAAAACAGACAAAAATCTTCACTGCCATAGTATTTACTCTGTTGGGGTAACACAGAAGAAGTAATAATTGTAATAAATAAGTCAGACGTGAAGTATCTTAGAAGGTGATCAGTTATACAGGAAAAAATTAAGGGGAATTGGGAGTGGTGTTGAGGGGAACGGATTGCTACTTTAAACTGTGGGGACAAGGCCCCTCAATAAGATAATATTTGAGCAAAGACTTAAGGCGAGGGAGTTAGCCAGGTGAGAAGCTAGGCGAGAGAATTCCTATCAGAGAGAGGAGCCAGAACAAAGCCCCTAGCGTGGGAGCGTGCCAGCTGCGTTCAGGGAACACAAGGAGGCCAGCATGGCCAGATGAGACGGAGCAGAGAGAGAGGAGCAGGATTTGAATCGCAGATGTAGTAGGGTTGAACGGGAGGTCATGCCTGGTGTGTGGGCCATTGTAAGGACTTTGGCTTGTACTCTGAGGACACAAGAAGTGCAGGATTTTGAGCACAGAAGTGACATGATATATATTTTAAAGAGACACTTAGGCTGCTGCGTTAAGAACAGACTGTACGGGAGCTGGGGTGGAGGCAGGGAGACCAGCAGGAAGTTGTTATAAGAATCCAGGGGAGTGCAGATGGGGCCTTGGACCAGAGTGCCATCGGCAGAAGCGGTGAAAAGTGACAAGATTCTGAGTACATTTTGAAGGTAGAAGCGACAGGGTTTGCAGATGGATTAGTCACGGGATGCGAAAGCCAACGAGGGGTGACGAATGACTCTAAGATTTTTGCCTAAGTAATTGCAAGGATGAAGTTGCCACCAACGGGGGTGACAGCCGTGGAGAGAGCAGGTTTGGGATGGACAGTCGGGAGTCTGGTTTTGGATGTGTTGAGCTGAAGATGTCTGTTAGATAGCCACCTAAAAATGCTGATGGATAGCGGGATGTATGAGTCTGGGGTTCAGTGGAGGAAAGCAGAGACCTTGTCAAGATAACAAAATCCGGACTACTCAAACTGGTTATCTTTATTGCCACTGAATAATTCGTTGGTGATGCCTCAAAGGACAGTTGTGATGAGCTCCACATGCGTAGTTTCCTTAAATAGCTTTAATGAGACATAATTCACGTATCATAGAATCCACTCATTTAAAGTATGCAGTGCAATGACGCTTCGCATAGTCACAGAAATGAAATTCCGTACCCATCAGCAGTCGCTCCGGTGCCCCTCCACCCTCTCCCTGGCAACCTTTGTCTCGTCTAGGTTTGTCGCTTCTGACCATTTGATACAGACGGAATCATACAGCAGGTGTTCTTCCGTGATTGGCTTCTTTCGGTTAGCATAACATCTTTGAAGTTGGTCCATGTTGTAATATGTATCGGTATTTCATTTGCTTTTATTTTTGAATGATATTCCATTGTATGGATACACCACGTTTTGTTCATTCATTCATCAGTTAGCGGACATTTGGGTGGTTTCCACTTTTTAGCTATTATGAAAAACACTACTATGAACATTTGTGTAAAGTTTTTATGTGGATATGTAATTTCAGTTATCTGAGTATTCACCAAGGAGTGGAATTACTGCATCATATAGTAACTCTATATTTAATATTTCATGAACTGTTAAACTATTTTGAAAGTGGCTATATCGTTTTGTATGAGAATTCCACCACCAATCCATAAGGGCTCCAAATTCTCTGTTTCTTTCCCCAAACTTGTTGTCTGTCTTTATTTTAACTATCTTAGTGAGTGTGAAGTGGTATTTCAGTGTGGTTTTGACTTGCATTTTCCTAATGGCTAGTGACGTTGAGCATCTTTTCTGTGCTTATTGGTCATTTACAAATCTTCTTTGGAGAAATACCTTTTCAAATCCTTCGCCCATTTTTAATTGAATTATCTGTCTTTTGATGGTTTAGTTGTCAGAGTTCTTTATATATTCTGGATACAGACTCCTTATCAGATATATGATTTGCAATATCTTCTCTCATTTTGTGAATTATCTTTCACTTTATTGATGATATCCTTTGAAACACAGAATATTTTTAATTTTGTGTTTAATCTTCTTCGTCATTGTTTTGCTTGTGGCTTTGGTGTCATATTTACAAACCATTGCTTAACCCAGTGTCAAGGGGATTTATTTACTCCTGTTCTCCTGTCTTTTTCTAAGCATTTTAAGTTTTGACAGTTACATTTAGGTCTTTGATCCATTATGAGTTAACTTTTATGTATGCTGTGAGGTAGAGTTCCAACACCATTCTTATAATTATAGATATAGACATAGATATGTAGATATTTCTCAGTTGTCCCAGTATCACATGTTGAAAATGCTATTCTTCCCTTCATTGAATTGTCTTGGCACCCTTGTTGAAAATCGATGGTCCCTAAATGTATGGATATCTCTGGACTTGAAATCCTGTTCCATTGATCTATATATTCTATCTTTATACCAGTACTACATTGTCTAGATTACCGTAGTATAACATTGATCGATTTTTTTGTCTGTCAATCTTTATTTTCGTTGCCTTGCTGTTTTCACCGATTGATTTTTGGATATTAAACCAAGCTTGCATTTCTGGAGTAAATCCCACTTGATCATTTGCTAGTATTTTGTTGAGGAGTCTTGTATCTATATTCATTCACAGAGGGTACTGGTCAGTAGTTTGCCTTCACTGTGATGTCCGTGCCTGGTTTTGGTATCAAGATAATACAGGCTTCCTGGAATAAATAGGGAAGCGTACCCCCTTATGTTCTGGAAGAGACTGTGCAGAATTGGTATTAATCGTTTAAATATTTGTTAGAATTCACTCCAGAAATATGGCCACACCTAGGGTTCATTTGTGTTGTTGCTGTTTGTTTGTTTGTTTAGTGACTTTTCTGCAGCGATTCTGTAAAGTCTCTGTTCTTTGTCATATCTGGCCACTGCGGTCTCCTCTGAGTTAGCCTAGTGCTCAGGTACTGATTGAACAGAAATTGCCTTGATCCTACACTTTCAACCCTTGGCTGGGGGGCTTACACTGGGCCTCAAGGTGAGCCGGAGGTGAGTGAGGGGGGTCTTCCCAGGTATTTCCTAGGCGTGTCTAGAGTCCCACGCATGCATGTGGCCTTCTGGATGCCTAGGAAGATGTCAGGTCTTTCCAAAGCACCCTATGGACACATCGTTTCACAGCTTTTCCCTTTACATTTTCTGGCCAGCTTCCCATTTTATCCTGCTGGTGTCAGCACCTCAGGCAGCTGCAATGTTAAGTCTTTGCTGCTGATTATTTCAGAAAAATGCCGTAGGGGTAAGGCTTTTCCTCCTGAATGAGCTCGCAGTCAGGTCAAATAACAGTAAGCCTGCATATGGGGCTTTTCCACGGAGCTGTCAGATAGATCAAGTAGTGACAATTCTCTGGAGATGGATCTTTCTGAGGGGCTCCAAACCCAGCCCTCCCTTCCAATGGCCGCTAGGCTGCTGGTTTCCATGACTACCACAGGCTGATGGGAATAAGGTGAGTTAAAATGCCACTAAGCTCTCTGTTTTCACTGAGATTTGGATGTTTTTCTTAACTATTCTATTGCCCGCCTTTAGTTAATTTCCCGGAGTTCTATAAAAGTTGACTTTGACAAGTTTTGCTAGTGTTCTCAATGCTTTTATGAAGGAGCAGATTTTCAGAGGTGGTTATTCTGCTATTCCGGAAGTCCCTCCATCTTGTTTTAGCACCAAAAAAAGGTTTTCATTTTATCTCATTCAAAGCCTAAATCTAGTAGTTAGATTTACTAGCTTTTTACCTATTTTTACAAACTGAACACATCCATGTAACTCATAGCCAGGATGCTTTTCATGCCCTTTCCAGTCACTAACTATCCCTCCCCCTAAGATAACGTATTTTTAAACTTAATATAATTTGAATTATTTAGAACGTTTTCTTTTGTATGACTTCTTTCACTCAACATTGCGCTTACGAGATCGACTCGTTAAATGCAATCGTTCACTCATCCTCATCGCTCTAGTATTCCATTGAACAAATATACCACAGGTTATCCATTCCGTGTAGGTGGACATTTGGATTGCTTACATTTTGGGGCTCTTACATTATATTCTCACACAGATATTTTTGTGAACATATATACACCGTCCTGTTAGATATATACCTAGAAATGGACTGCCTCGGTCAGATGTTATATGAATGTTGAGTGTCAGTGGATATGGTCAGTTTTCAAAGCTGGTGTATTACCAGTTTACATCCCAGAACAGTGTATAAGAGTTCTGTTTACTCAATTTCCTTGCCATATTTGGTATTATTCGGCTTTTTCACTTTAAGCATTCTGATGCGTATGTAGTGGTATACGCGTTAGGACTTTAATTTGCATGTAATGCATTTGGCCAATTTTCATAGGGTTATCCGCTTTCTCCTTATCAGTTTGCAGGAGTTCTTTGCACATTCTGTATACCAGTTATTCTATATAGTTCTGCAAATATCTCCTCCCACTCCGTGACTCGCCTTTCCCTCTTTAAATGGTGGTGTTTGATAAAGAGAAGTTATCGATTTTAATGTAGTTTAATATATCCAGATNGTCGTGGGGAGACGAGACCACACATTTTATTTAGTATTTAAATAAGTGGAGTCCAGGCAACAGTTCAAACCCATAGAAAAATTAAAGCTGTACTTTTTTCTTAGAAATTCAACCGAGAAAGAGAAATTGGATAATTCATTGTACTTTGCTTCCACTGATTTTTGCAATCGGATAACCCAAGGGTAGGTGGCCCCCAACTACGTCATCGCTAATTTCAGTGTCAAGCTTCTTTGCAGCACATCTTCAGAGCCACTGGTTTTCTCAAAAGCTGGTCCAGGAGCCTTCGCATATGCTGCAGAGACAACCGGCTTTAAAACGACAGTGCCTAAGTGAGAGGTGTCGGCGATGCTGAAGAATCATTCGCTGCCAGGAATTATAAATAAAACTTTATAAGTTCTCTACCATAGTACTCTAACACTCAGTTAAATACTAAAATCCTTTTTATAAGAAGTGAATACTAATTTAATGGGAAAGATTCCTCCTTTAAAATAGTGGATAAAGACCTCCTGATAACAAATGTACTGATATTCTGGAGAAGCCTTCCCACTAGCCCGTAATTTCTTATTTGTGGGAAAAACATGGATTTCAAATGCCAGCCTTCTCCTGGAGCATGTTACTGCCTTCTGCGATCATTTCTTCATTAACAAATACCGATGACGCCCTCTGCAAAGTCTCATGCTACGCCAGGTGCTGGGGGAACAGCAGTCACCAAAGACAGACGGATGCAGCTCTTTTCATGAGGCTCCTTGTCTATTTGGGAAGGGACAATTAAACAAATAATGGGAAAATGCGGACGGGAAGGAGGGGAGGGTTCCGGCACTGTGGAAGAGGGTGGGTTGGTTTTGACTGGGGCAGCGAGGGGCGGGACAGCGGGGTGGAAAGGTGGAGTCAGGGCTGTGAGGTCAGAGTTACTTGGGGGATTAAAGATATAACACAGATGTAAGGCATCTGGGGTGCATAATAGGCACTCAATAAATATTATTGCTCTCCACATCTTTCTCTTCTCTTTGTAATTTCAAGGTTCAGTATTCTAATATAAAAGACTATAAATCTAATGCAATAGCAACTTTTAAATATTGGGTTCTTTCCCGTTTGCTCACTTCCAAGTTCAGCTTTCATTATCTTTACCCAGTGGTCATTGCGAAGCGGCCTTTCTCATGGACATTGTAATAAGGAGACATACCGAAGGAACTGTGCATTCAGACTTTCAAGTTTCCTTTGAATGGTCCATAGCTTTAGATGCTGAACCCAGAAACTGCTGGAAGTAACCAGAAATGTTAAGTTTGTAACTAAATTATGAAACGTTGACATTAAGATGGTGAAAGAGAGAAGCTGTTGCTTTTCAGACCCAGATGGGAAGGGCGTGTCTGCACGTTAGTGGGGAATGCACGAGTTGTGAGCCCGTGAGCTTGGTTTTGGGGGCCGCGTAAGTTCATAGGTTCATTTGTCGAGTTCATTCAGAAATAATCGGGCCTCTGAGAAGTGATTCATATTAAATAAACAAGTGAGATTTATCTATACCCCAAAATATCTAGTTATCGTTTAACAAGCAATGAGATACCTAAGCCTTAGACACAGTTGCCAGTGGACTGCACACAGTATTTCCTGCTAATAAGCAACTCTGCTCAGAACCGAATTACCTGTCGGCACTGTTTAACTGCTGCAGGGCACTTGGTATCACTGGGGCCCGTGTTCAGCGGGCACACACCTGTAGTTTATAGTTGGCACCCATTGCTCACCGGTTACTAAATATTTCTAACGTCACCTCTGGTGTTTCCATCATCTTCTCCATTAAGGAAATATTTTGGTCTACACAACGCGTCCTGTGTATTGGAAGCACTTTACTTTCTCTGACTTAGCACCTAAAAATCAATACAGAGAAATCGCAATGGGTAGATTAAAATTTCTCTTCATTTCGCTGTTTAAACGCCATGATTTGGGGGTTTGTTGTCATTGTTGTTGTTTTCTTAAATGTGATTTTAAGGCAGCATTCCAGTTTTGCCAACGGCACAGTGTGAAATTTTCTGGGCGATTTCCTCAGATAAACAAAAGCATTTGCTATTAACTCATGTTATTTATAGAAACTTAATTTTATGACATTTTCTGACCTTACCTGTGAAATCTGGAGAGTATCTTATTCGGAAGCTTGAAAACTCTTATGTCCTTACTTTGATGAAATGAATTTAAAAATAGTGGGAGTTCAGGATCCTTTAAAGGGTTGTAGTGAAGTAGACTTGCCTTATTACCATTTAAGCCTGGAGCATGAAGACGAGGCAGCTAGAAGATGGCTAGACTTGCTCAAAGGAACTGAGATATGATGTTATTACAGGTGGCTTCAGATCACCTTTTGCCTGCTTTAAAGATTTCTTAATTTAGCAATATAATTGGGTTCATGTCAGATTCTTTCCCTCCTCTCTTTTCACCCCCATAGGCAAAAACTGCCAAGCAGAAGCACGACGGAACTGTGGGCCTACTCACGTACCCCGTGCTCCAGGCAGCTGACGTCCTGCTGTACAAGTAAGGAGCGGAGTTCACCCTGGTCCTATACATACCTGACTCATGCTGACGAGGGTGTGTTTGAACCTATCTCCAAAAGATTCGGTTCACGGGAGAGGGGGACGTAGAAAGGATCCGACACATGAATCAGTTTGCATCTGTTCCCCAGTAATGGGTGCTACATTGTAGAAGTATGTTCCCCTGTGACACTAATAACATTGAGGGCTAACGCTTAAATAGCACATATTTGCTGGAGACTCTTATAAGTGCTTTACATACATTAATCCATTTAATCCTCACAATGACCTTATAAAAATTGCATGGCTACCATCCCCATTTTACAGATGCAGGGACTAAGACCCAGAGTGGTTAGTCACTTGCCCAAAGTCACGTAGCTAACAGGATTGGAGTCCCGAAAGTTCACATACAGAGATTGTGCTCCGAACCACTATGCAATATGTCCTTCCCCAGTAATAATTAAACTTTGAGAGTTTTAAGTGTCGATTTCTCGTGTAATCTGGATTCTAAAGCAATGCCGTTCCACGGAACCTGCCTGCAATTATGGAAATGCGTTCGCGCTTTCCAAGACCTTGGCCACTCGCCACGTGTGGCAGTCGAGCACTTGAAATGTCGATAGAGGAACTGAATTTTACATGTTATTTAATTTTAATTCATTTAAAGTTTCACAGCTACCTGTGGCTAGTGGCGACTGTACTGAACCTGCAGGTTGAGAGTAAGTTTTTCAGCATGACATAGGGTGCCCTCCCTTCTCCTGGACCCATCATCCATCTGATCAGCTAGTGCCCCCGCTTACAGGCCTCAGAACAACGCCGCCAGAGAACACTGGGGTCTGTACTCTCTGAACTGCTCGCCAGGGCTTCTGGCCCCTTCCCTCTCCCAGTTCCTCCCTGCTCTCCCCACAGCACCTCCCTAGGCCCCACCTGGCCTTCTAGATCACCTCGCACATGCGGCCAAGCCTTGCTACTAGGAAAGCTTCTGATGAGAAAGAGAAATCCCATTAGTCATTTTCCTCCCCTTTCCCCTAAAGCCTCGCGTGAGTCTTCCCTAGGAGAACTCGAATTCTTTGGATGTAAATGTGATAATAGCATGCAGGTGACAGTGTGTGTACCTTGTGGCATGACCCCGGGGCCCTTGTGAAATTACGATGGAAACACCCAGAAGAGTAGCTGCTTAGCTTTCCTTCTCGAACTCCTACCGATCTATTGAGTGGTTAGAATATGTGCCGAGGGTGACATACAAACCCTTTCTTTTCCCTGTTTTCTAAAAGGAGGATTACGGTGTCAGATTCCTATTTATCCCCATCAGGATTCCGATATTTTACATACAATTTGTTAAAACAAACAGATAAAAATTATATATATAACACTAGGTAATTATCTATATTAAGAGAAACTATCTACCTGTGATGACATAATTGGGTCATAGGCATGGAGCAGACACCCTATATTTCCCTCCCGTCTGGTCTCAGGCCGGAACTCATGCTGCCAGCCACACATGCTCGGCTTGTAGACTCTGTCCCTTTGGGCTCCTTTCTCCTGCCACCTTCCCGCAGACTGTCCCCATGGGAACTGTTGCCACGCAACACATATCCCACATTTCCTGGGCACATGTGTCACTTAGACCACTGCAAGGTGTGCAGACAAGTACGGTAAGATCAGCCCTGGTTTACTACAGCATTTACTGTGCTGACGTACATTCCTCATCTGCTCCATTATGCTCCCTCCCAAGTTTAGAAATCCCTCGTTTGCTTGATAATAGGTAACAGAGGCAGGACTCAAACCCAGATCTGGTTTTCAGTCTGTGCCATTGTTTTCTCCATAACAGAGCTCAAGCACTTGGGGGGCATTTTTGTTTGGTTTTGTTTGTTTTGGATTCAGATATTTCAGGATTTTGAAGAAGGTCATAGCCAGAATGTGTATGAATAGTTACATTTTATAGATAGGTTAAAGAAAAACAAAGATAGATAGATAGATAGATAGATAGATAGATAGATAGATAGATAGATAATAGACAGAGAGGGAGGGAGAGAGAGAGAGAGATAGAAAAGCATTTGTGTTTTTTCCTACTAGCAAATTTATATGTAGCTTCTTCATAAAATGGCGATGCAGGAGAAGTATAGATTTTATGTTTGCTTTTGTCAAAATCAGCATTAGAATGAGTGGTGCATGGCGGACGGGAGAACGAATGCGAGAAAGGGCATGGAGAGGAGCCTTCGATCAGTGTCTGAAAGATTTATGTGGTTGTTTTGGCAGAACTTGGTAAGGAATCCAGAAACGGAGAGCTGAGACCATCTTAGACTTGAGAGTCTAATAAAATAAATAGCAGCTATTGGAAGAGAGACAAAATAAAAATAGCAAGTATTCATAATTTTTATTTTGCATCTGCATTTTTCTGAATAGTTTCAAATAGCTGACTATATATTAAATATTTTTTTCTCACACTCTCTCTCTACGCACACACACACGCGTGCGCGCGCACACACATGCATACAGTTTTGTTAAGTACCTGTGATGCCCCTCGTCCGGGAAAAGGCATCATGCATGGACCGAGGAAAAGGGGAGGAAGGAATTACCGTGTGGAGACTATTATCTGCCAGGCACCGTATTAGCTGCTGCACGCAGTGTCTATTCAGATTCGCACAGCAGCTCGGTAAGATAGGTAAGGGTATTATCCCCATTTCACAGATAAAGAAGTGACATCGTAGAATGATGCCACTGGATCTGCTCAGACAGAGATGAGCGTGATTACCTGGGCTACCTGCTTTCTGTCTCTCAAGAATTTGAACAGAGAAGTATGGGAAGAGAAGAACGCAGTGAAAGCAAAAGCTGAGATGACGTAGGAAAATGAGGGAGCAGTGGCGGCGAGGAACTGAGCCTAAGCAGAACCAAAGCCGGCGGAACACAGAGTACGGAGAGTGAATGACCGGATGCCCACGTGCGGCTCGCTGGTCCCAGCAGGGAGCCGAGTCGCCAGAACGTCTGGGGATCAGACTACTGCCGTTCAGGGCAACCGAGATAGTCAGCTCCTGAGACTGCTTGGGAGACTTCTCATTCTTCATTGACATCCTTTTCCGTGAGGCCTGTCTGTCTCGAATTTTATGAGCTCCTTAAAGCTTTGGGCTGAAAACCTCGCCTCACTTCTGCGGTCTGCCGACGCCCACACGGGCACCCGCAACTGCCAAAGCAAGCGTTTCTTCTCTTTCCGTCTTACTTTCCAGCTCCGGGGCAAATCCTACACCAAACCAGACCCCCCTCCTGGAAGGGAGCCTGAGAAACGTAGCTTCTAGGCTGCTAGCCCCTGGAAATCAAGAGAAGGGAGAGGAGGGTACAGGTCGTCGACAGACAATCCGGTACCCGCTCCTGAAAGCAATGGGAAGCTGTTCGTGCATTTCAAGGACAGAATGAAATGATCCAATGCGTCCTTTTAAAGGAGAACTGATCAAAATGTAGAGAGTGAATTGTAGGGGACAAGAGCAGCTGGGGCAGGCTATTTAGAGGCTGTTGCACTAGTCTGTTTGGACCGTGATGGTGACGGTGAAGATGAGAGAGTAGACAAGAGTCACGAGATGTCAGGAGGTTCAAGGGATAGGGCCTCACAACGGGCTGGATGTGTATGAGGAGCCGTGTCGGGGATGACCCTGGGGTTCTGACTCTGCTACTGGATCGATGGTGTTGCTGTTCACTGGGACAAGGAGACGGCACGAGGACCAGCTCGAAGAACGTCTGGTTCCATTCGGCGTTCTCTCTCTTCCTGGCCTTAACTCCCTAGAAGGTAAAATCTTCAGTATATCGCTCACAGCGCCCAGCACCAGGCCTTGCGTATCGTGGGTCTTCAATACGTAGTCGCTAAATTAGAGTCATCACAGCATATCCAACAAGCAACCAGAGATGGTGGATTAATCGTTTACGAAAGGAAACACGGCACTAAAAGCTTGTCCCCGCCAGGCTGGTTGAAGGCAACAGCATGGAAAACTCACCGTCACAGCCAAAGAAGTAGGGGGAAAAAAAAAAGAGAATAAATCTCTACGAGCAGATATATGTAGGCATTGATTATTCATCTAGACACTAATTCTGCCAGAGGGTTGGGCGGATCCCAAGTAAATGTATATGCAATGAGGAACTCTGCAAAAGAAAAATGGCTTTGTCACCAGAGAAGAAGATCAGACGCATTATTATGTGACAGAAGCTATAACAATCAAAATTATGAAAGACTTTTGTTTTATGTTGTGTCTAAGAAAGCACAGAGTAAGGAAAAAAGGAAAGAAAATGGAAAGAAAGAGAAGACATATTAATATGGATATCATTATGGAGGGTATAAATTTAAAAAAAAAAAAAAAAACCAGCACTAAATTATTTGAAGTGAAGGGAAGACTGTGAGGGAGAGAGGTTGCAAATGTGAAGAGAATGAGCCCCATAAGTGAGCGGAATCAAAGACAGGCTGAATTAATGTGAAGTGTAAACTCAACGGAGGAGAAGGCAGGGCCAAGATAAATTGTAAGAGGTGAAAGCTGCAGGAGCAGAGGGAGGAAAGACTAGAAACAAACAAACTCAAATCAGATGAAGAAGCCAAGTGGAACAATAGGACCAGGTGAAAAAAATTAACATTTTTTAAATCCTTTTTTTTTTTAAAAAAAAAGCAAAACCTCACAGAATCATAAGAAAAGAGGCAAGGACTCGACATAAGGCAAAGACGCACGCAGAGTCATTATGAAAACTAAATGTGTTTTCTGTTTAGTTTGGTTGCTTTGTGAGCCTGGAACCGTTTTGACATGTGGAAATATTCATTTTGATGTGCTTAAAGTGTATTGATTATGGTAATTGTTTTTTCTGTGTTAGTCGCAGTCCGTCGTGATTTCCTACAGGCTACTGTAATTGCTTTATAAATGCCCTGTTGGCTAATTGGGTTTGGGAGAGTCAAGGTGCCCTCTGCATGTCGGCCTCACTGTAATTACAAGACGGGAGTCGCGAAGTCCAGTCGAAAAGGGGAAACGTAGAAAGTTGGGGCGTGTGCACGCACACCTCAGAGAGAAGCGCACGCAGGGTTATGGGCACCGAGAGAAGCATAAGAAGGGACGTTTTTATTACCAGTCACTGAGCCGTCGGTGACTCTCTGCTCCAGGCGAAACAGAGCGATGGACATAGCCCTCACTACTGTTCTGTAGAATTTCCTAAGTTCCTTCACTTTCCTGAGAAGAGAAACAACGTCCTGATCCCATGTCTCGGTCCCTGTGTGTTGCCTCTCCCGTTCGCTGTTCTGTCCCCGTTTTCCTTAAATGAGAAGAATTCTCAAAATTCCTATAGCACGCCGTTTATACTTTAGGATTACCTAATCAGAGGTGTGAACTGTCAGTTTCAAATACATTTTGTAGCCACACATATCAGGACTGCTGCCCAGGTCTGTGCCTGTCTCAGGGATTGTATGTCGATATTTGTGTTTGTGGTGGGAGTCAGCCATTAGCGAGGAAAATGATCGTGGTTTGAAAAAAGTCACCATGTCCCTCACACCAGGGTCTCTAGCTTTCTTTAACCACCTTGTCTCTCATCATGTCAGATATTGATAAATATTTGTTTATCTAGTGTTTATTGAGCTCTTGCTATCAAGTACTATGCTTGGTTATCTCATTTCATCCTCGAACAACTTTATGAGGTAGGCACCATTATGTTCTCCATTTTACAGAGGAAACAGAGGCTTAGGAAAGGTAAGAAACTTGGCTACAATATGCCTACTAACTAGTGGAGCTGTGATTTAAACTCAGGTTGTCTCTCTTCTGAGTCCATGGTTTCATCTTCTATACTTCTCACGAACTGATTTTATTATAATTTTTATCTTAATATAAAACTATGGTGACTTGGTATCGATTGTAGTGACTTCCTCTTAAGATCATTCATTCATCTAATAAGTATCCTCTGAGCTCTTCGTACATACGAGGCAACTCTACTGGGTGTTAGAAATACATTGAAAGGCAAGACAGATGAGCTCTCAAAAAGCTTATTTTCTAGCAAGAGAGAAAACAACGTACAATTAAGTAAACAAAGAAATGAAATAAAATCATTAGATTGGCATTAATACTACAAAGACGATGAATAGGATACTGTGAAAAAGAATGAGAGGGAAACCGACTTCGGAGGGTGTAGTTAAGGAAGGCTTCTCTGAGGAGGTGATATTTAAGCTTAGACCTAAAATAAAGGAGCCAGCCTGCAGGAGTTAAGGGAGGAACATTCTAGCCGCATAGAAGAGCAGTATGTTCAACAGATCTAGTTCCCTGCCTTAGACATTTGAATTATAAACTATGCAGGATGCAGGATTTTATTTTCTGTCTTTACAGGGCTCAGTAGCAGGGGAGTCCGCTGCCTCTCACAGGTTCATTTCAATGTTCTAATAGAGTTTAAACATTCTTTAGTCAACGGGGAAAAAATTAAAAATCACAGCTACTATTTCTGTCCCCCATAATATGTCCATGCATTTCCTTCAAACCAGTTTTTTAAGCTGACATCTCTCGTTTGCACGCTCTGTGCCGGGCACGCGTCTGTGAGCTTTGCATGCGTCATTTTACTCCTCAAAGAACCCCATGGGTAGGAACTAATAGTTGTCAGTTTTAAAAGTGGAAGAGAGAAACAAACAAACAAACAAACAAAAACAACAGAAGGGGGTTAAATGACTTACCCAGGAACACCCAGCTGGGAAGCAGCAGAGCAGGAACGTGGCCCCAGGATGGCCTGACACCAGAGTCCCCCTGCTCTAATCTCTCTGGCCTCTCCTTTACGTGATACGTATTATATGTATTTTCCAAAAAAAACTTGTATCCTGGTTTTTTGTCTTGTGTTTTTCCACGTCATTAAATGTTGCCTGTTTCTTATGATTGTTTTCTGTCTTTTGCTGTGGAGACTCTTTGCTTTTATCTACGCCAGCGATTCGGAAGGTGTACTTCCTGGTTTTCATTCTAGTGGTGGTCATCTTTGAACTAAACAAAGCCCACCCAAATGGGAACACTTTGGAGCAACTGGACCAGGAAACCAGACCACAAGCTCTCCAGGGTCCACTGCTCCAAGTCTCACCCTGCTCTGGTCTCTCACCGTCACCTCTTTTTATTTCTTTCATTCCACAAATGTTCCTTGAGTGCTGCCCATCCCCGTCCAGAATGTTCTGTGTCCTGGGATAGAGCAATGGCCAAGACAAGCAAGGTCTGCTCTGATGGCGCTCACGGTCTCATTCTGGCGAGGACGCAGTGTGCGTGGCCAGGTCCTGCTGCCTCCACTGCTTGTAGGGTTATTTTCTGAGAGCGGGTTCCGTGACCGAATGCAGAACGAATCAGGCTGCCGAAGAGGAAAGGGTCGCTGTCAGTCCACCTGCCGTGGAGGGATGTCTCCCTCATCTCCAGCAGGTTAGGATTCCAGCAATGGCGGCATCCGCCCAGTCCACCTCAGCCCAGCATTGTTAACCCAAGAACCTGTCCACCCCAGGAAACTCGGCCAGCCGCTCTTTTCAGTTCGGTTCTGTTGGTCATCTCAAGTTCAGTCTTTAGTTTTAACTCTTGGTGCTTGTTTTCAGTTACTCGTAGTTCCTCCATCTTCGTGGGTATTCTAATAAGACATTCAGACAGCTTATCTTGGACCACAATGCTGATATCATTTCAAACCTGGAATGTTGATTCTTCATTGTTGAGTTTGGGAGTCAGTGTGGGATAGTCAATGCTAATATGTAGCAGGAAAGCAGAGATGCAGCCCTAAGCCTCCAGAGAGATGGCAGAGCTCGAGGCAGAGCCCTCGAAGAGAAGGGACATGTGCATCCTCTCCAGTGATGGGGAGAACTAGAGTGCCAAGACCATGTTTTTAGAAATGTCAAGATGTAGGGGACAAAAGGAGAAAAATACGCCAACACATTGCTCTGTGTCGATTCTATTTTTTGTTTGCGCTCCTGTGAAAATTTACACATACGTGAATAAATATTCTATCAGGACTTGATTATCCACTTCGCTAAATATGCAAGATGACTCTGGGCGCCCCTCCCCGCCACAAACTATCCCTATTTCTGATCAAGCTGGAGAGAAGTCGGAATCGGAGTCGGGTCATGAGTGACTCTCTAGATGGATAAGGAGTATGTCCTGAGCAGCTTTCTGAAGTACAGTACATATATACTGCTTAAAAATTTTATTCCCTACATATCTACTGTTATTTGAAGGCTTACCAAACCTCAGGCACTGTGCTAAGCCCTTCACATGCATTGTCTCGTGTAATGGCCACAACAATAGCATGGGGTAAATATTATCACTCCCACTTTATAGTAAGAAAGTTGCCAATGGTAGAAATTCTATGACTTACCCGAAATTTCACACGATGAGAATGGCAGAGTCAGGGTTTGAAGGTGGCCTGACCCCAAAGCCTGTGCTGTTAATCGAGTGCTCCACTGAATCACACACGCACCCAGGCACACACGTACACACGCACACACACGCACACACAGGACAGCTGTAAGAGTATATGAGGGCCTGTATGAAAACACAACTGATGTTTGTGGATTTTTTTAATAAGTAAAATCGGTGACTTCCATGCAAAAGAGTATCAGAGTTGCTTTGACACCAATCGCTTATTCCAATGTTCAAAACATTTATCAGCTCTTCTTTTGGAAATAGATTCAGAATTATTTTATGATACAGAGTCATACCTTGGTTTTGACCAGAAAGTTTTGAGCTTTCATTTATTTACCAGATCTTTCTCCGTAGGACTTTGAGTTCTTGTAACATATAACTTTATTTCACTTGAATCAAAATTTCCCCCTATATGAATATTGAAAAGAATCTGCCACAGAATAATATAAGTTCTTCATGGTTCTGTAACTGTAGGATAGGAACGTTATGCATCTAGTAAAATTCTATTAATGAAGATCACATAGAAACATGATAAATGCCCATTAACATAAAAGATGGTATGCCTATTATAACTGCAGTTATGTAAAAATATGCATCCATATAGATAAGAACAAAGACTGGAAAGTAATTCGCAGAAATAAAAATGATTGCAAAATTATGAGGGATATTTCAAAATATTTCAAAATGTCCTCACATAATTTACTTTCTTAGAGTAGCTAGTGTTTATGCTAGCGGAAACTACCTTCACTTCCTCATGCTCTAGACAACTGAGTTAAACCAGCCAGTAGCCTGTGGACAGTAATTCACAAGGAAAACGAGAAACCTCTGCCAGTTTTTCAAAAATCACTACTTAACCAAGGGGCTGAGAGGTTCTCCTCTCTATAACAAAGCACCATAATTTCCTAGCAGTCTTCCCTTGCTGTGGCTGTTTCGAAAATCTGTTATTTTTCCACTCAAAATGTACGATTAGTTAAATATTCAAGTTCACTTTAAGGTTGCTGCTTTCACAGGGGGAATATTAAACTTCATCGAACAAGAAACAACGGCGCTTTATTAACTGTATTATCAAAAGCAAACACCCCAGCCAAGCCTTACAGACTTAAAATCACCAGTCTCCGTGCCCAGTAATACTTCAGTGTAAAGTTTTCCCCACTAAGACTTCTCCAAGATGGTTAATTCTTCCCTTGTCTGACATACCTCGCCGTGATCCAACACTGCAGACTTTATGTACGGGATTTAAATAATTGTCAGTACAGTCCCTGTACTCTGATAATTTTTGTTTTACGTCTTCATTTTCTAATGAAATGAAAATTTAGGTCTTCTTTGTGCCTCTCCTCAGCCCTGTTCTTTTCCCTCCTTCTCTAGAAGCAGCTACGATCTCGAATTTGTGGACGAGCTTCCAGTATGTTTTTATACTCATGTATGCATCTGTAAACAATGTATAGTATTTTCATATGTACCCTTAAGAGTCACATAAATGTCAGTGTATTCTACATGTCTTCTGCGACTTGCTGTTTTCATTCAGCATTGTTTCTGAGATCCATCTACATTGTATCCATAGATTCCATTCATTAATTTTTCATCCCCCGCGGCATATTAATTGTCCTGTGATTGCAATTAACTTGAAAACAAAGCATATTCCGGAAAGATCTAGAGTTACTCCCCAGTGTGCCAGGGAGGAAAACTTGCCTGAAGCGCTGTCTGTTATGTTTGATTTGAGGTGGGGTGGGGTGAGGTGGGGTGTCTTTTGAGTGTGAGCATGAGCTCTGAAGTAAAAAGCATCTGGCCAAGGCTAGGGTAATTAATATGTGCTGACTCGGTGAGGGATCCAGGAGTGGTTTGAAGATACAATCATATTCAGAGCATGTGCCATTTAAGATACCATTTCTCCCTCCTGGCAAGATGCCGTCACGCTGGTGATGATGGCTGTGCTCTTCTGCTATGGAGGAAAGAGACCTAGAGCAGACAAACGTCTCTTGGGCGTTTGTGTGATACACGGACGAGAACATGGGTCTCTCAGTATTGTCTCTGTAGTGGGCGAATGTTTGTGTGTCAAACGCCGCCAGTGAAACGGGCACAGAAAATGCAGCTGCTCGCGATGTCATTTCTGTTTAAGCGGGAGCCTTGCAGAGTTTTCCTGTCTGTCTTCCGTTAAAGGTCCACGCACGTTCCTGTCGGGGAGGACCAAGCCCAGCACTTGGAACTAGTTCAGGACCTAGCGCGTGGGTTTAATAAGAAGTACGGGGCGTTCTTCCCGCTGCCCGCGCCCCTCCTGAGTAAGTAACACGCTGGGGACCGCGAAGCCAGGCCCTGTCGCCCAGGAAGGACCGAGGGACTGATGGCCCGAAGCGGGGAGCTTCCGCGGGACTAACCTCGGCTTTCTCGTGCATGGGCTTCAGGACTTGGTACTAGAATCCCCATCTTTTTTCTGTCACGTGGGACTAGTAGGCCTCAAGGGATAACTGAATAACATAACCTAGAAAAGCTTGAAAGGTATGGGAGAGGCTAAAAACTAAAGATAATCGTTCTCATTTATAAAGGATTGTCTAATTTACATATATGCACACATTTCATTTGGTAGAGCAAGTGACTCTCCCTATTTTGTGGATGATGAAACTAAGGCTTTGGCAGGGTTAACCTTTGGGTCCAAGTCATGTAACTACTAAGCGGCAAAGCCAGGCCTTCGTTGAGTTCTGATTCCAAAACCGGTTTCCCTGGCCTTCCCTCTTCAGGATAAAACAAAAATCCTGAGAGTGAGAACTGCTGGGCCATAATCTAGGTAAAGTGAGAGGGACTCGGACATGCTCACGCTCTGCCTTCTTCAATGCACTGCCAACGGGGTGTGGACAGTCCACCCGCTGAATCTGAGGCCTCAGCCACAGCTGCGAGGCTGTGCTAGTCTGAAATCTTCTCGAGGAAAGAAGCTGTAAATCTGGATCAGCATTTCTGTAGCTGTTGGAAAGGCAGAAATCACTGAACCTAAGCCCTGTGCGTCTTTGTCAAACCCACAGCACTTTAAAGGAGTCTAAGACGTGCCTCACGTCATTTTAGAAACACAGGGCGGGTATAAATTTCTAAGTTATTCCAACAGTTCCCACAGAGAAATTCAGGGCACCCAATGTGCTAAAATCCACCTTCTTTTAGACAATAAGGAACATTTTAATGTTGCGGCCTATTAATATTATTTTACTTATTTCAACTTTACATGCTTCTGAAATAGCCATAAAATAGGCAATGATTAGTAACGCTGGTTTATGAAGCACAGCTTAACATCTTGATTCTATCAGAGTAATAAACAAGCTTTCCCTGCGTGTGTGTGTGTGTGTGTGTGTGTGTGTGTGTGTGTTGGCATATGCTTATATAATTGTGGGTGAAGAATTGGAAGGATTGCCATAGATTGTTAAAACTGGTTTGGAGACAGGAAGGGCAGAGCTTGTGGGGAGGGGTAATTGGCTAGTAGGGAAGCCCAGAGAGGAAGAGAGAGGGACAGGAAAGAAATAGACAATCCTTTTTTAAAAAGTGTACCCAGCAGAAACAATGCGATTGATAAAATTTCATCTGTATAAGCTGTACATTTTTATGTGTATATATGCATTCCAAACTGCATAATAATATTTTCAACAAAAATGTACACATTTCAGATGATCTTTAATGTTTACATAAATTGCCTGAATTTTTCACCATCCGTATTTGATATTTTATACAACCAGATAAAAATAATAAAATCGCTTCGTATTCTTGGCATTTTTTTTTTTTAAGATCTAGACACTGACGTTCCTGGTGATTTTTTAATGTCGTAATTGTTTTATTTTTTTTTGTTTGGGAATGTGTGTGTTGGTGTTCTTACGTAGCATCGATGAAGAAGGTGAAATCTCTCCGTGATCCTTCTGCCAAAATGTCCAAGTCAGACCCGGACAAGCTGGCCACCGTCAGGATAACAGACAGCCCGGAGGAGATCGTGCAGAAATTCCGCAAGGCCGTGACGGACTTCACCTCGGAGGTCACCTACGAGCCGGCCAGCCGCGCGGGTGTCGCCAACATGGTGGCCATTCACTCGGCGGTGACAGGACTCCCCGTGGCGGAGGTGGTCCGCCGAAGCGCGGGCATCGACACTGCGCGCTACAAGCTGGTGGTGGCGGATGCTGTGATCGAGAAATTCGCCCCCATTAAGAGTGAAATCGAAAAACTGAAGCTGGACAGGGAACACTTGGAGAAGGTTTTACAAGTCGGGTCAGCGAAAGCCAAGGACATAGCATATCCCGTGTGCCAGGAGGTGAAGAAGTTGGTGGGCTTCCTGTAGGACTTTCAGTCATCACAAAAAGGCTTTTGCGTTTTGTGATCTGGACACTCCAATAAAGGCAGCTTTCCTCACAAGCAAAAAAGAAAAAACAAACAAAAACAAAAAACAAAAAAAAAACCCTGTAGTTTTGGGACATTCAATTTGGTATACTTGATGATTGGCTTCATTTGATGAATAATACGTCGCAGCCTTCAAATAGAGCAAAGCGCCAAATCTCACTGGCAAAATGCTGTGGCCAGAAAAAAAACAACAAAAAAACAAGAAGTTATAGCTATCTGAACCCTCAATTTTTGAGACCACTCCTTGGCCTGAATTTATCTCCGTGGATGTGATTGAGGTGAGCGGTAATTTGGAAAACGGGGTGTCGCTTGTGTCTCTCTTAAGCGTGCACTGTCACAGGTGGTCACTCTATCTATCCCAACCCTTTTGTAGTAATACGTACAGGTCTTAGAATCCTTGGGATGCCATTTGGTCCATTTGTATTCTGATCTCATAAAAAAACGAGTTTTTTATTATAGTTCATTTGTCATTGAGACGGTGCCTGCCTTAACATATTTAAGCTAACTTGTTTCCCAGGAGACCACATTGATTGTTCCAGCAAGTTTTGTTTGTTTGTTTGTTTGTTTTTTTAATTCAGAGATACATGATATAATCTTCTGAGAAGGTTGCATTATTTCAACTTGATTTATTTATCGTTCAGGAGCCCAATTTCTTGGATTGTGTTCCTTAGTACTTCCTTCCACTTTTCTGTCAGTTCAATGTCACCAACCCTCTGAGCAATATAGAGGAGAGGAGTTGCCATGTTACCCCTGAGAAAGGAGGCTCAGAGGGCGCAGTCAGCTTGGACGATATTACGCAGTACGTGAGAAGCAAATCCAAGAGCAAAACCCTATTCCTAAAGGCAGCGCTTTCGTCATCAGCACAAAACCCTGAGAGGCTGTGTGTTGGAGACTCCAAACATACTTGTTTTGCAGGTGGGAGCTAGAAACAGAAGACTTGACCTGCTGATACTGTTTATATCAGCAACCCAACCAGGAGCTGCCTGCTTTAAATCTGGTCCCATTTACTGCTCAGAATCCCCAAGGCAGGTCCCAAGTTCTGTCTCCCATGCTTAGTGCAGGCCCTTTGAGTAGACTCTGCCAGGCTACGTAGGGCAGTAGCGAGCCGACAGATCACATTTCCCCAGCGAGTGGAAGCTTCTCATCCCATCCCTCCCTCGGCCTCTCTCAGTACTAACAAGTCGCTCTGAAACCTGGCTTCTCTGCACTTCCCTCTCCCACACCTGAAAATGGAAGAGGTCACCATGGCTTACCAGGATCTGTTAGCAAGATTGAGTTTGTAACGGAAATTGCTTATAATTTTTTTGCCAACGAGTATAATGGTCATCATTTATGCATAAGGGACTGGTATGTTAGGGCAAAGAATTTTTACTCGTGTTTTACTCGTGTTAAAGAAGTTGAGTGGGCTTTATATCAACAGATATAAATGCACAAAACACTATCCCAGGATCCAAATTAAAAGACCCCTTTTGGGATCTTTTCTTGGAATGGAGTATCGATAGTCTTAGAGCCTCTTTGGGCATATTTCTTCCAAGATTTTTTTTTCCCTTTCAAAGGAAATCTATCATGAATACTGGAAAATGACAAAATTAAAGACTGATCTATCAAACCATTGTCTGTCTGTCTGTTTCCTCCCCCGCCCTTACCACACCTTTTATCCATAGGATTAAAGGCAGCATGGAAAGAATCTCACAGAAGAAAAACCAGACGACTTGTGATAACTTCCGAGGAGCAAAACCCCACACAGGTGAGGTTGGGCTTGTGAGCATCCTGTTGCTGTTACTCTTTGAAAGTGACCGAGGGCTCTTCAAGTTCAAACTCGGCTGATGATGATGGAGAGATGTGCCCAGTGGTCTTGGGAAGCTGAGGAAAAAAAGAGCCAACGCTGGAGCCTAGATCTATCTTCACATCCCTTCCAGTTACCACTTAACTGTGCCTCGGCACAATCTTGATCAAGACGAAGAAGCGAGGAGAAACGTGACTTGTGGCTCACCTCAAAAGGTGGTTTTAATTGTTATTTTCTGTATGTTTTGTGGAGAGTTGAAATGATGAAAAACATTTCGGAAGGTAGTAATCATGGTCAGGTAACTCGGCGCTCTGTAGCTCCACCGACTGACGAGTCCTGCTCCAAAGCTGCCTCGAAGGACTGTCACTCGGAAGGAACACAGTGGGGGTATCGTGCCCTTTGTAGGTGCCTCATAAATGTTTACCAAAACAATGTCAGAAAGTGGCCCAGAGACTCCTAATAAAGTGTGGGGTTTGCTTGTTTTTCAGAAACCTTCTGATGCAGACCGTGAAGATGCTGATCATAAAACAATAACTGACAGTATTATCAGGCACCGTATTAAATGTTTTATAGCAGTGTTTTTCCAAGTGTGGCCCCCAGACATGCCCCCTGGGAACTCATTAAGAATGCAAATTGTCTGGCTCTCACCCCAGGCCTACTGCCTCAAAATTGGGGGGATGAACCCAGCAATCTGTGTTTTAACAGCCTTCCAGGTGATTCTGATGCGCGCTAACTTTTGAGAACCCCTGCTTCACATATATTCTTTCATTGAATCCTCATAACCCAGTAAAGTGATACTCTTCTAGATCCTATGTTACTAAGGATGAAGCCGTGCGTAGGAGGCTGAGTCACTTGTCTAATACAGTTCAGCTTCTGAAAGGTAGAGTCGGGTCGTCTGACCCACAGCCCACGAGGCCACAGTGGCTTCTGCACAGTGTTTTCTGGTGTGTTTGGGGTCCAGTGCTCGAAGGTGGCACTGCCCACCACAGTATGCATCCATTTAAATTTAAATGCATTAGAAGTAAACAAGTGAATAATACACTTCCTTGGCAGCAGTGTCAAGTGCCCAGTAGCCTCAGGGGCTAAGGGCTAGCGTACTGGACAGTGCAGGTAGGGAATATGTCCAGCGTCACGTCCAGTTGAGGACTCGCCCTGGAGGGTTGCTTCGACCAGAGAATTCATGAAGGCAGTGAAAGGATTCTTGAGACTGACAGACCATGCAGTTTCCCAAACAATACTTAGATAACACGACCTAGCATGTATAATACACTTGCTACATGCCGGACGCTTTGCGTGTTTACATGCAGTATCTCATTTAATGCTTACATTACCCTCGTAAGATGGGAGCTCTCAGTGCTACTTTTTCAGATATGTAAACAAAACTTCAGCAGTGCGCCTAAGGTCATACATTTGGTGTCAGTGTCTGGTGTCTCCTAGTTCGGAACCCAGAGGTACCCCATAACCGGTGTGCCCAAGGGAAAGGCCCGCTCTCGCTCGACTGGTCTGTAGTCTCCTCTCAGGACTCGTGGCCCCCTCTCTGTCCCGTGATCTCAGCCCTCGCACCTCCCCCCTGCCTCCCTTCTTCCTCCTCGTCCCTTCTCACTCTGGTGCTCCTATAATTATTCTACAAAAGTTCTTCACTCGTGCACACGGCACAGGCTCTGGGCTGCTTTCTCCCGCAGCCTTCGTTTGCCTCCAGCTCACTCTGTCAAGCGCCGTGAGCCCGTGTTACTGGTGAAAGGGAGTGACTGTGCCATGGGGCAGCTCTTGGTTTTTCTTTTTCACATGGTGACCCGGTGTCTGTTCTCACGGACAGTGTGTTCTCCTTGTGTGATCAACATCCTGTTTTCACTGCCAACCGGATGGGTCTTCTGAAATTTCTTTAAAAGAGCCCATTCCTCCCTAAAATCGAGCTGGAAATGGGTTGCCTGTCACTGGCTCGGCACATTTTCAAACACGCCCACTGGCAGAGCAGCCCGAGGCTTTACCGTTAATCACTTTAAGCCCTCGTATGTTAACTTTCAACAATTCTGTTATATCGGCGAGGGATTATCTTCTTTCTCCAGGAAGGAAACCGGATTTCAGAGCGTTAGTGACTTGTCCTTAGACACGTAATTCAGCATTATGGAAATGTTTATGTAGGGCCTATTTCGTAAAAGGCACAGGGGAAATAGAATGTGCCCATTCTGTAGAGGAGATACTAGCTAGCAAATAAGATGCCGGGTGAGCGTGGGAACGAGTGATGAACCAAGATGTTTAGGAAAAGAATATGATACAGGATAAGAGAGAAACTGATGAGAAACTAGGACACGGCTCTGAAAACATTTAGAGAAAAGCAAATCCATGGACCATGTAAGCAAAACGAGAGTGGAAATATTAGACTGAACCGTGCGAAATTACCAAGGTTTGATTATTATGTTTTACCAACCAAACTGACATTTCCATGCGGGTCAACCTAATATATCCAATGAATAAGCATTTGTAGAGCACTTGGTTTGTTGGCGCCATCTAAGCACCAAGAATTAGAAATGAGACACAGTGTCCACCTTCGGGCCCCTTGTCCACGTGCAGATAAACATGGAAAGCCACCGGGAGGCAGAATACGAACCAGAGCAGAAGTGTTCTGAGCCCTGTGCCTCTCCTGGGTACATCGACGGTGGCATTAGCTCTTAATTACTTGGTATATGGCTTCTAAACGTCACACTCAATGGTTCTGAAACAAGAAGGATATTTAGCATTCGATATAACCGCGCTGGCTCTGTGGCATGCAAACTCGTTTTTTGTTTTTTTGTTTTTTTTGTGTTTTTTTGTTTTAACACCCCCTCCCCACTCCTACCCACACACGTGTGCAGTAAGCCACTGTTTTCTAAAAGTTTCTGGAAAGCAGATGATGTGCCCATATGATTCTATTTAGAATAAACTGGTCTGATTTTACACAGTCGCTGTCTTACTCGTCATATCCACCTTAATTCCTTTCTCCAAGATGATTTTAAAATACAGACTCCTCTCGGGAAGAAAGCCACGCACGACCCACGTCTTATCTGTGAACGTGGGATGAAGAAGCGCCCGTGCCTGCCGCGTGTCCCCACACCAGCCCGGCCCACAGCGAAGCCCGTTGGGAGCAATTGTCAGTTCAAGTAAACAGGTTATCCAGAGAGTTCCCCGAGTTTGCAGTAGCCTTCCCCACCCCGCCAAAAAGAGGGGCTCCTGTGATGATTTAAGAAAACAAAGCACTGGGCAGCTTGTCTAGATGTGACCGTGGGTACCAGACCTGGGAAGAGAAGTATCCCACCGAGAGCCAGACAGCCAGCAAGCAAGAAGGGTGTTATTCCTTAGCGGTTTTCCAGAAGGAAGGCCTCGGACTAGAAGGGGAGATGAGTGGGAATTCGTGGGAATTCGAAGTCCCGACGTTGTTTTGTGATGGAATCCTCTCCTGGGAATTTAACAAATGGAATTTCTGAGGATTTCTGGTTCCTCAGTCAGTTGTTGTTTTTCTTCCATTGTTTTTGTGCCTGCCTTTTCTTCTTCTTATTTTCTACTCATCTTTAGGGCTCCTGCAAGCTGAGTACAAGGACAGGATTCGCCAGGGATTAGTGTCCCCACAGTTGTGCATAACGGGCATGTGCTCTCAGCATCTCCTGCCCCGTCCCCATAACTAAGCGGATGCCCATCCAGCTACTGCTGCCGCTCCTCTTCCCTACTTAGTTTCTAGAGAAACAAACAAACAAAACGCACCATCTCCCGAGACCTTGGCAGCTTTACACTCCTTCTGTCTCGGTGCTTCGTAACTCCCAGCCCTGCTGGGGTCGAGATCTTTCCTGACGCCCGTGAGAGTTTTATTTCTCTCTTCCTTCGTCTCCCTTGACATCCAGCACCAGCGCAGCCCGTGGAAGCCACCTCCATGGGCTCGTACTGTGTCTGAGCCTCAGTGCACTCACTTCCTCCCCACAGGAACTGCCACTGTGCATCGCTCCTGCCCGCTCTCGGCCCCCTTGTCCCTCCTGCCCTGGAACTGCCCACCTACCTCAGGACCGTTTTGTGAGAAATACACTTTTATCATATCTAAGCATCTCTATCTTGGGATCTCTTTGTTACAGTACCTTAGCTACCATCCCAGCTAACACACTCATCTCTAACTCTTTGTCGAACGCCTCTCCCCCAACTGGGTCACTTCGAATCAGCATCTTGAGAGAGCAAAGTGTTGAGCTGGTGGTGAGGCAGAGGTTCCCAGACCAGCAGCAGCAGCAGCGTCCTCACCTGGGAACTTACTCGACATGCAAATCCACAGACTCCGCCCCAGACTTACTGAATGAGAACTCGGGGGCGAGGCTCAGCCATCAGTTTGAACAAGCCCTTCCTCCATCTGATCCAGCTGCACACTGATGTTTGAGAGCCACTGTGCTGGGGAATGAAAAAAAAAATGAAAAAAGCCTCTGTCAAGGAGTTTACAGTAGAGAGAAAGAGATGCAAATAGATAGTCGTAAAAGCAGTTACGGTCTTGACTTTCTGCTGTTTCTCTTTTTTATCAGATTAATGCAAAATAATTTAGCTGAATTGTTTTTGTTTATATATGTGACTATTTATAAACAGGCTAAAAACTTAAGTCGTTTGAGTCTATGAAAACCCTTAAAGGGGAAATAACTGAAGTTATATTTGTAGATAAACAAAGATTTGATCATCAGTACTAGAGTTAATGAGGATCTCTTGAAGCCAAGAGAGACAAATAAGAAGAGGGAGTTATTTTACACAGTGGGTAGTAAAATTATAGTACTTGTTACCCTATAAAGGATTATATGACCTAGAAATAAAAACAGTTGAGCATGGATTAAATTTATGAGTGAGAAAGTCATAAACTTGTATTAGGCACAAGTTAGGAATGTCAAAATTATTCCTGAAAGTGTCCGGTGTCGATACCAGAAATTACCATCTTTGCTGTCACCACCCTTAGTCTGGTACTCTTCGCCGTTTGAAACTCTGGGCTGGACCAGACGACACAGATGCGGCATCAGTAGTGGCCTGGAAGGGAGGCCGCCTGCGAATAAAGACTCTTGCGCTTAGTGTGTTTTGTAAAAACCTGTACACACTTCAGATTTAGTGGACGATAAAAGAGAAAATACGGAAGACAACGGATGGCATTCTTAAAAGAATCTGTCGTGATTTCTGATTAAAACCATGATTCTTATTAACAAGAGACAATGTGTAGATAATCCAAAACCTAGATAATAGATTATTATTACTGAACACAGCCGACTGGTCGTATAGGACTTTGGCATAGGACCTCAACACTTTGGATAATGCTGACGTGTAGAGGAAGTATTAGCACAAACCAGCCAGACCCGAGACTTAAAAACGCCAGACTTTGCCATCATGGAGAAGTGGCAGCTAGTCTTGCCCAACTTCCCCAAAGCTATGCGACTCTTCAGAAGAAAGGGTTTAATCGTCCACCCACTGTCAGAAACACAAAGTCATTTTGTAGGTCTGCCGTTTGGTGCTAGCAAGGATTTTAACTCTGTCGTATATGTTTTTAAAATCTCGCAATACCTGTAAACTGCCAGCCAGTCTGGTAAAATGCACCCGCTTTATTTTCTCTTTTCCCTCCTTTATCCCTTTAAGGGTACTTCATCCATCTTCTTCCTCAAAGTACTGTCAGTCAGGATTTCTATTCCAAATAATTTGGAGTCAAAAGCATTCAATGGTCTGGAGGCAAGTGAGCTTTTTATGGCATTTTTATGGCGAGTACATTGAACTGTGAGGGCAGGCTGGAGAGGGGCCCCTCTGTGAGGCCCTAGCATGGCCCACTGTTGTCCCCCAGCAAGGACTCACGTTACAGGAATTACATCACTGTGATCTGCTTATGTTGGCTGACCAGGCCCAACAGACCCCTGGGTGCTGCCGGGCATGTTAACTCCTTCTCGGTCCTCATGAACCTTCCACGAGAGGGCTCATGTGGCCCCCAGAAGCCTCGGTCTTTCATACTTTCTAATCTCATCCTAAGTTAACCTGTGAAGAATTGTTTGGTAAAGTCTAACCACATTTTGTCTTCACAAACCTGTGTAAAGCGTAAGAATTATCACCCCCTCTTTACGGGTAAGTTTTCCCTGAGTACCTTGGTACCACCAAACCTATGTATTATACTTGAAGTTTGCACCATAAATTACTATTATTTTTTATCATATATGTACTTGTTTAGAAGTGACTTTGAGAGCATACTGTTTTAAAGAGATTGGGGATTTTATTATTGTTTTTTTTTTATTTGTGAATTACTCATAGCCTGGAGAACAGTACTGGGCACAGAGTAAATGCTAAATAAATGCTTATTGAGTGAAAAGAACCCTGAGAAGAGAGAGAGAGAGAGAGAGAGGTTAGGGGTCGCAAATTCAAATGGCTTCACGAGACAGATAACTTTTTAATTTTATTAAATAACAAATATTCATTCAGTGTTCACTATGCGCCAGGCACTGCCCTAGACACTGGAAAGATAGTAACGAACAGAATGAGACAAAAATCCGTGCCTCCTGTGAATTAACATCATACTGGAGACAGACAGACAAAACAAGGAAAGGAAATGCTGGGTCACCAGGTGACGAGTGCTATGTGGAAAGGTTGGGAAAATGGGGCTGGAGTGTGCTGTTGACTGACGTGTGCACCTCCTCGCCCGTTTGTGTGTGTCAGAGCCCTGAGCCCCAACACCTGAGAATGTGACTCTCTTGGGCGAGAGGACATTAAAAGAGGTAATTAAATTAAAGTGAAGCCAACCCAATCGGACTGGCATCTTTATAAGAAGAGGACATTTGGACTGAGGGACAGACCAGGGGTGCATAGCGAAAGACCGTGGGAGGTCACAGCGAGAAGGGGGCCACCTGCAAGCCGAGCAGAGAAGCCTCAGAAGAAGCCAGACCTGCCAATGCCTCGATCTCAGACTTCCACCCTCCAAGGCATGAGAAAAGACATTTCTGTCGTGTCACGGCCCGTGGTGTCATGTTGTGGCTGTTCTAGCAAACTAACGGGAGTGCTCGTTTTAAACGGGGTTATAAAGGATGGTTTTGCTGAGATTAAATCTAAGCGGAAAACTGAGTAAGGTGAAGGAGATGGCCGTGTAACATCTGGAGGAAGACCAGTCCAGATGTTACACGGCCATCTCCAAACACAAAGGCCTTGGAGCAGGAGTGTGCTCGGCTTGTTTGCAGAGCAGCAAGGAGGCCCGTGTGGCTGGAGTCGAGTAAGAGGGAGCATCAGAACTGCAGTGCGATCGATGCCTTATAGGCCTTGATGGGATCTGGCTCTTTAGGACAATGGAATTGAGAAGCTGACGTTGGCTTAAGTTATAAAAGGCTCATGTTGGCTATTACGTTGGAGAATAGACTGTAGGAGTCAGCGATGGAAGAGCGAAGATCAAGCTAGGAAGGTATCTTAATCATCCACGTAAGAGGGGAGGCTTGGAGTAGGGTACCAGTGATGGAAGTGATGAGGCACGGTCACATTTAAGGTACATTTATGAAGGTGGAGCTAACGGGATTTTTTCCAGTTATAGTGAGTTATAATTGGTATACAACATTGTGTAAGTTTAAGGTATGCAGTATGATGATATGACTTACGCATATTGTGAAATGATCACCACAAGAAGTTTAGTTAATTTCCTTCATCTGATAGAGATACAAATTTTTACCCATGTGATGAGAACTCTTAAGATTTACTCTCCTAAAAACTTTCAAATATACTGTGGAGCAACATTAGCTGCAGTCACCATGCTGTACATTACATCCCCAGAAATCATTAATCTTGTAATTAGAAGTTCGTACCTTTGGACCGCATTAGGTACAAATAACTGGAAGTTTGTAACCGTCTATATCCAAGTCTCACCCTCTGGTAAACACAAATCTGATCTCTTCCTATGAGTGTTTGTTTGTTTGTTTGTTTGTTTGTTTAGGCTCCACACATATAAGTGGATCATACGGCAGTTGTCTTTCTCTTTCTGACTTAGCGCGTGCACTCAAGGTCCATCCATGTTGCTGCAAATAGCAGCATTTCCTTCTTTTTTATGGCTAAATAATACTCCATTATCTCTATAGATATATATATATATATATATATACATATATATCTATGTATACACATATATCCATAGATATAGATATAGACCACACCGCTATCCATTCATCTGTCAGTGGACACACAGGTTGTTTCCATGCCTTATCTAGTGTACATAATGTTGCTGTGTACAATATGGGGGTGCAGATATCTCTTGGACATAGTGTTTTCACTGCCTTCAGGTATTTCCAGAAGTGAAATTGCTAGATAATCCGGTATTTCTATCTTTCGTTTTTTGAGGACCCTCCATCGCTATTTTCCATAGTGGCTGTACCAGTTTACGGTCCCGCCAACAGTGCACAAGGGTTCCGTTTCCTCCACGTTCCTGCCAGCATTTGTTATCCAGCTAACAGGATTTGCTGACAGAACGGTCGTGACATTTGAGAGAGAAGAAAAAAGTCAAGGATCACGTTAAGATTTTTAACTTGAGAAGTCAGAAGGATGGAGTCGCTGTTTGCTGGGATCGGAAAGAGTATAGGAGGAGCAAAACTGGAGAGATCAGAGGTTTGGCTTCGGGCCTGTGGAGTTGTTTAGTGGGCAGGTAGGTGTTTAGAACTAGAGGTCAAGGAGAGGTCCAGGCTAGAGATATTAATTGGGGAGTCATCGATACAGACATAGCATTTAAAGCCAGAAGTCTTGATGAAATCTCTAAGGGAGTGAGTATGGAGAGGAAAGAGGGGTCCAGGATTGATCCTGGTTAGAGGTAGAGGGAAATGAGAACATATGCAGCCAGGAGACAGAAAAAGAAAAGCCAGGATGACGGAAGAAAAACCAGGATGGAGAGCTGCTCTGGAAGCCAAGAGAAAAAGCCGTTTTTTTTTTAGAAAAGAAGTAACGGGTGTCGAGTAAGGTGAGTACTGAAAAAGGACTGTGGGGTTTAGCAATGTGGGGGTCACTGGTGATTGTGATCAGAGCAGTTTGGGTAGATGGTGGGGTCAAAAGTCTAACTGAACAGGTTTAAGAAGACATGGGGAAAGAAAAAGTAGAGACAGTGACCTTGACAAGCCTTGCAAGGAGCAAGGTTTTGAAGAGAGGCACAGAAAGGGGACAGTATGATAGTGATACAGATCGAAGAGAGGGTTTTGTTCTTTTTTTTTTTTTTCTGGCTCAGGTGCACTTTACTCGTTTTCTTTCTTAGGGTTTTGTTGCTTTTTAAACTGGGAAAAATAATCGCACGTTTGTATGCCGATGGGAATGATCCAGTAGAGAGGAAAACGTTGGATGATACATGAATGAGAGAGGACGGTTACTGAGGCGTGTCCTTGAGGAAGTAAGGGAGGACGGGATCCAGAGCACAGGAGAAGGGGCGGGTGTTAGATGGGGGACCAGAGGAGGAAGAATACGTGGTCACAGGCACAGATGAGGTTTTCCGTGTGGTGGAAAAGCAAGTAGGTCTTTTCGTTGCTTTATTTTTCTCGGTGAAATAGGACTCAAGGTCCTCAGCAGAGAACTGAGTTGAAGGAAGACACGTTGCAGGTTTGAGGAGAGGGGAGGAGGAGGTGGGAACTAGCCATCCGGGAAGAAGGGCCAGGGAAATGCAGTGGAACTGGCAGGCAGCATTTTAGGGCTCCCGTGAGGCTAGAAAACAGAAATTTACGAGAGCAATCAAGGCAGTTGATGGTTTTGCTCCAGCCAAATTCCGCTGTGTGGGTGGAGGCAGAGTGTAAACAGAGTTGGATTAACCTAGAGCTGGGCTTTGCTGGGTGATTGCCACATAAGGGCGAAGGGGTAAAGGGCCTAGAGTGCATACAACAACGAGCCACCGCTTCCAGATGGGGCGCGGGGGAGGTGAGGATGTGGGGACGTGCAGACAGTGCAGAGATGGCAGGGTCAGCTGCTCGGAGGTCCCAGGCCTGTCAAAGAATTGAGGGAGTGAGCTGGAAAGACAGGAGATGTCAGTCTGAGCTGGAGTTGAAGGTTTGGGCGTGCAATTCCTGGTATTGACAGAGTTCGAGGTATGGCCTCGAGAATGAGCCTCAAGAATGAGCGTTCATAGAGGGTGGAATATATGGTCTCTGGAGGAGGAAGGTCAAAGGGGCCAGGGGACTGCAAAGGTCGTTCGCTTCCATGAACAGCCGCAAAGACTATGCTCAGAGTAGCACTGGAGACAGAGTGAGCCAGGAATAAAATGTTCAGAAAGTGAAGGGCAATGCTCTGCAGGCTGATAGTGCGAGTTCCAGAACCAGAGGTTTTCAGGATATGAGAGGATTAACATCTGGAAGCGTCAAGGAGACACTGGCCCCGCCTCCCCCTGCAGTGCTGCATATAGACTGGAGCATGGGGTCCCCCACCCTCTGGTACATCTTAGGTGGCACACCTGGGCTGGGTGGTGAGCAAGGGGTCCCCTTGGTGTGAAGGACTATGTCGGGGCATTCAGAAACCTGAGGTTGGCCACTGGACTGTTGTTATTTCTTAAACTACACATGCTCTGTCATCATGTAAAACACCAGCAAACTTTTGTAATTCCACTGTTTGGCCCTATTGGTATGATTCCTAGTCTAAAGCATTTGTTTTTATTATTTCTTTTTGTTTTATTTTGAGGGGTTGGGAAGGCTAGGGGCCTGACAGGTAATTTAGCCCAATACCTCTGAATCTTTCTTAGAATACGTTAGAAATTCCCAGTAGGGATACTGTCTTAGAACGAGCTCGCTCTCTCTCTTAAGCGACCAGAATACTTGGGGCTCCCAGGGAAGTACGCCCCCTCTAGGAATCACTCTGATTTCCTGGTGCTGCTTTGTCTGGACATCTGGAGCCACTGGACATAGTTGAGACCGGCTACTTTAGGTGTTCTATGACAGGGACGCCACTGAAGTGACACACTCTCCAGGCAAAGGTGCTACTCTGCACCGGACACTTCTAGCTTTTAGAGTTAGTTCCTTGGCCTGGGCAGCTTTGGTTTCCAGGAGTGCAAACAGATCAGCCAGCAAGAAGGAAAAGAATATTGGAGTGAGCGATGGTACAGTCTTTATGTGGCTGGTAAACTATCCCTGAGTCATTTTGGAAAGAGGCATTCCAAAAACTGTTTTAAGCAATCCTTTGAATAAGATATAGACCCCCAGGGTAACTTCCGTGAAGGACAACTCCAATTTGAATAAATACATTCTGGTATTTAAAAATATATACCAGTCCCATTTTTCTTCTTGTCAGCTTTCAATCCTTGAATCCTTAAAAAAAAAAAAAAATCTTGACCTGATCAAAGGAAAGAGCCCTGCCTTAGTGCACGTTGCTATTCGCCATCGTGAGATTATCACACGCAGGAGGCGTGGCTGAGAGAGAAGCTACTTCTGATTTGGTGGATTCAGGATCAAAGCCAACAGCGTTTGCCTTCTGATTTAGCCAACGTCCAATTCAGACGTTTGAGACTTTTGTACGTGCTGAAGCAGAAACATAATGAGGAATCAAAGGATGAACTCGTTATTGCTTGGAAGGCCAGCATTTTCTATGGTTGTGTCTTGTGCTTTATGTTTAGGTGAAGGGTGCTAGCGAGATGGGTCCTCGAGAAAGCAGAAAGTCTTTCGACTTGGAAAGCCACAAGGAAGTAACGAACACCTTGATCTTGAGTGCCTTGGGAAAATTTTAAACAAAAAAATATAAAAAAGAGATGGAAAACAGAAAGCTTGGAAGTGGGTTTTATGTCTTTTTTATTACACAGCCTGACACAGGCACATAAACTTACGTGGTGCCTTGGCTCCTACGGGAAACTCCCATTGCCGTACCTTTTCCAAAAACATCATCTCCTGTGAGGAGATTAAGAGGGGCTCTTTCCCGGTTCCCCTTGGCCAAATAGCATGTTTTTATAGGAAAAGCCATCATGGATGTATTCAGAATAAGGCCAAACGAAGTAGCACCCAAGTGGGTGGAACCTGTGAGGTGATCTCATGAGAACCCACACGAAAGCCACTGAGCTCACAACCAGCAGCTCAAGGAGCTGTGGGTGGGGCAGTAGGCTGGCTGGTAACAGGGGAGACCTGTCTTCAGCTCAATCGCCCCGTTCCCTGCGCTTCCCTAGGTTAACGTGGGAAGGTCGGGGAGGAGAGGATGTTGGGTCTGGAGAGAATTCAGGCAAGAGGAGCTATGACCCCCTTGAAGGAGGAGTCTGAACGGAAACTTCCCTACCACTACTGCCCCGCTACTGGGAGACCTGGCCCTGCCCAAAGGGATGCCCATGCATTAAATTTCTCTTCACGTTTTCCATCTGAAACTGAGTCTTCCCCTTCACCATACTCAGAGATGGCTGACCAGTGTACCCAGCAATATGCAAGTCACTGCATCTAAGGAAAGTATACTGAGTTTCTGATCTCAGGATGTTGCAGTTGAGCCAGAGAGACAGAACTTAAACCTGTTTAAACATGGCATCCCTCACAACCTAGCAAAAATAGCCCTGCTTTGTAGGACACATTCACTAGAAAAATGGATCATGGAGAGGTTTTTAACTAAATGGGGTTAAATGTCCAATCTCTTTTGTACTCTTTTGCTTTGTACTTCTCAAATAACTTGTCCATTCATTCAACAAATATTGAGTGTCACCCATTACGAGCAAGGCTCTATGCTGGGCACAGGGAAAGCCTATCATATCAAGGATATTGGTACTGATCAATAACACCCCCTGAAAAAACAGGTTAATGTGAAGCCTTCTAAATAAGCGATTTTTTAAAATTTGGTTATCGTCTTCCTTTTCCACTCCTGATGTGCTTTTTCAATCCTATCAAAATACTGAAAATATTTGAGTGAGGTACGAAAAAAAGCAAGTTTCTGATATAAAAGAATAGATGAAATTGGCACCCTCTTCTGCCTCCGGAAATATGAGGAGTCTGCCTGCTCTGGGGGTTCCTGTTCTTTTGGAAGCCCTCAGCTGGTCTTTAGCAGCAATGATGACATAAAGGAAAATTACATTCTGATGCAGAATTCAGCCCCTTCATCTTTCTCCTGTCTCTACAGCATGAAGCTAGGGGCCCACGGAGGATCTAATATCAAAAGGAAGAGGGTAATGCCACTACATGAAGAAAAAAAAATAATTACCAAATTTCCTGAATAGTAAACAGCTTTAAAAAAGAAGAAGCTGAACCCTTTGATAGCTTGGCCCTTGGTCAGCCTGTGAATGCCTTAAGGATTATATCATCAGACTGACTCCAGCAGCCCGAGCTATTGTTTCAGGACCAGGAAACAACGAAGGAGGGGGAGAGGGAGGAAGAAGAAAAAGGGGGCGGATGGGAGCAGGTCAGCACCTTGGGAAGGGGAGTTTGATTCTGCAAGTGCAGTTATCAAACGTTAATGGTAGTGAGGCTAGAAAGACATATCGGACAAATTCTCAAATTGGGGAGATTAACTTAAACGTTTGGATTCAATAACTTTTCTACCACTGATGACATGGGCTCAAAAGAGAGAAAGAGACCTCGAATTGCCCAGAAATGTTATTGCCGAAAACCATCACCTGGGGGCAGACTTGTGACTGTTAAGTCTCCTCTGCCTTATTCTAGCAAGGAGTTTACTTTTTTTTCCTCTTTTTTTTTTTTTTTTTTTTTTTTTACTGGGTGTGCTCAGTTTCTTTATCTGAAATTGAGGGGTGAGAAAAGAGGGCGAAGGGGAAGGCGAGCCTTAGGAACCGAGCCTTACACTTCCCCAATCAGCCAAGGGGTGAGACCACGGTACCCAAAGTTGTCCTTTGAAATGGAAAGCCTCGGAAACGGAGCGGCGGGGTGGGGGCCGCAGACTGCGGGTCCTGGGATACTATCGACCTCAGCGCGGACGGCGAGAGCGACAGGCTGGGAGTCCCCGCCTCCCGGGGACCGACGGAGCCCCGCGCCCCGACCCGGCACGCACACGCCCCGCCTCCCTGCCCCACGGCGCGGGGCCAGCCCCGAGACCCCCGCTCCCGCCCACGACCTCGCGGGGACTTGACAGCACCGGGAGGACGGGGGCGTGGACCCTGCGTGGCGCTCCCTGCCTGCGACCGTGGGGACGCGGGCTCCGGCGCCAGGCCTGCGGGAGCCTGGAGCTCCGCTTCACGCGCGTGCGCTCGCCGGTCCGCTCGCGGGGCGTTTCCAGGGCCCGGCCCCGGGCGCGGGGCAGCGGGGAGGGGTCCGGGCTCGTGGGCCACACCCTTCGCAGTCAGGCCACTAGACTGTCCAAAAGCTTCGCGCTCTTCCCCACTCAAGGGGTTAATGTCTTAGCATTAGGGTCACCTAAGACCTTCACGTGCCAGAGTCTAGTCTGTGCGACTGCGGCCCCCCTGTGGGCCTGAAGGGTTTTGTCCCTTTATGTGCATCTCGTCGTGTGCGTGTCCTTCGTGCATGCACTGTTGGTGTCGTGCATGTCCCTTCGTGTGCATGCGTGTGTCCTGCTTAATGTGTGCTGTGCTGTCCGTGCAGTGTCCTGGTGTGCATGTGTGCGTGTGCATGTGTGTGTGTGTCCCGAGGCCCGAGAACCGGCTGACCGCGCGCGCAAGCCGGGCGTGGGAGCTGGGAGAGTGTAAAGTAACCCCCAGAGCAGCACGTCCGCCCGAAACAAAGCCAGATCCTCGCTCCACGAAACAACGGCGGGGTTCTGGCTTTATGAGCGAGGCTCCCCCAAGGCTTTGCCTCATTCCCCTCCGGGCCTGCCGTGCAACAGAAGGGGGCAGCCGCACGAGTCGGGACCAGACGAAGTTTCCCGAGGGGAAAATGCCCGGCGCAGAGCTCGGAGCAAACCGGCTCTTGCAGGGCTCGGCCTCGGCCTTGACCACGAGCCGGCTCCGGACGCCGCCTCGGGCCCAGGAGCGCACGCCGGGCCGTGAACTTGGCGATCGAAGCGCAGACTCCACGCAATTCGGGCCCCTTTCTCCCGAAGTTGTGCCCTGCGGGGCAGGCCCTTGTTGGACAAGAGAGAGAGGCCGTCGCTTTTCAAAATCTGGGGTAAAAAATATTAAAGCTCAAAACAGCATTGTTTCCTCCTCTAGAGGACGGAGCAGAGAGCGATCAATACCCGGCTTGGGGGGGACCAGTGCCTCCGCTCTCCCTCAGCTCGGAGCCCCTAGAAACGGGACGAGGGTCTCGCGGCCTGCTCACGTGGGGAGCTCGCGGGGCGTCTTGGGAGGGGACGAGCCCCTGCTCCTGACCCGTCGCGAGGGGTCACAAGGCGCCGGGGACCCCACGTCGAAGCCTCTTCCCTGTCCGCCAGCGTGTGAAGTCGCGCGTCGCGTCGGGTCCCAAGCCCGCAGCACCGAGCGGCACCCTGGGACGCAGGGCTGGCTTCCTGGGCGGCCGCCGCCCGGAGCTCCGGGCCTCCGCTCTCTCCCTTCCCCAAGTTCCCCTTTGTCCTTCTTTTTCTCTCCTTGCAGCCCCACCCGAGCTCTGCGCGCCCGCTTCCCGCCTGGGACAAAGGCAGGCGCGGCGACTGGCCTGCGTCTGAATATTACGGACACGCCAGAGTCGCGCAAGGAGCGCAAGGTCTTCGCTGGGTGGGGACCGAGCCCGACAAGCCACCACTCCCCTCCGCGCCGCGCGGAAAGCGCCGCGCTGCGCTGGGTGCGTTCGGCACCGCCCGCTTGCGGCGCCTGAGCGGCGGGCGGCTGGACTCCTTTGCCCGCCCAGCTCCCGCGCCCGCGGGCACCCGCAGCCTCTCCCACCGGCCCGCACCTCTGCGGGCCCCGCTGCTGAACCCTGGCCGGGGAGGGAAGTTCGCGACCAGAGATTCCCCCCAGGTGGTAGCCGCTGGGCTCCGGAAGGTAGCGACCCAACGCCGCAAGGGTGTGAGCGCGCGTGTCACCTGTACAGGTGCAGTGGAAACGATCGTGCGCGCTTAAGGCCGAGGCTACATTTCCAGTCTAGACGAAAAAATACGAGCTCTGTTCAGAAAAGGAAAAGTCGTTTGCTTCGCTCGTTTAAGGTGAAAGCGAAAATGTTTTCAGCTTGGTGGAGCTGGATGATTTCCTCCCTCGTCCACTTCACTAGACACAGCTAAGGTGTAGGGGCAGTTAGGAAGGTCGTGTGCGATTTACCCTGACCTCTGAATCCAGAAAAGGAAAGGCTGCGGTTCGCAGTGCCCCGGCGATGGGAAAACTGTACCCGCTTCGGCCGTCGGCGCGGGGCGTGCTTGAGGGCAGCCGCTTCTGGACGAACTCAGGTGGCTTTCCACCCCTCCCTGCGCCTTGGCCCCCAGGCCCTCCAGCAGCATTATTTTCTACGGCAGCTTTTCTCTCTTTAGGGTCGTTTTACCTTCCTCTCTACCCTTTTGTCAAACAAGTCCTTCCCCACTGCGCCCCCCAAAGGCATTCTCAGACCGAATCCCCATATTTACCTTTCTGTGACTTGGATCTTAGAATTCAAAAGCCAAGAACACTGCTGTGGGTGCCCACGCCCGCACCAAGGCTGCTGAGCCCCAGGTAGGTCTGAGAGGGTCTGAGCATTCCATACCAGGGAGTGTAGATCTAACTTTAACTGACTGGAAGCCACAGGCCACTGGCTCATTCGCTGCTACACATCCAGGCTAGTGTCTGCTGGGCTGGTCGCACGTCGATAAAGCAGATAAGTTAGTAAGGCACATGAAAATGACTTAAAAAGCTGAGTGATATTTTGAGCTTACTTGTAGAGTTTCTGAATTTAGAAAGTAGGGGACACTGAATACAGCCTTCTCCCGTTCTGCTTTTTTTGTAGGTATGATTATTATACTATGCAAATAAATTTGTATAGTAATGTCGTAATGAGTGTATTTGTGAGCACGTGTGTCTGTGTGTGAGCATGCTATTGAAGTGTGTCCCTACGGAAATTGCCATAAATCAATCTCTCCTTCTCTCTGGCATATGCACTGAAAAGAAATTCTTTGGTTACAGGGTTTGTGATTCCCAAGAACCTTAGAACGCTCCTGGAAGAGAGACAGGCTTTGGGAATGGAAAGACTTATTAGAAGGCATTTAACATACTCTGCTTCTCAGCATTTCCCTTAAAGGTAGTAAGACTGGACATTGGAGCTCGAGGCCATCTGTGTCCCCTCCCACTTCCACAACTGCAGAGGAGGAAAAGTGTGAACTCCTAAGGCACCCAGCTTTCTCCTTACCACCTCTGGCAGTGACCCAAAGTGTGTGTGTATCCTGAGGTCTGAGCCCCATCGCTCGAGTTGTTCAGAGCTGAAAGTCTCACAGACCTGCCACGAAGCCCAATCAGAGTTTGTGAGATGAATCTGTACGCAGACACACGCACATTTTTGCAGCGGAGAGCTTAGTAAAATGTCCTGCACATGGTAAAACATTCAATGATTATTTGTTAAGTGAATGAATAAACTTCATATGTATATTTATTCTGTCCAAAGAAAGTTTGTTTTAACTAAATAAGCTGGTACATGCATATGTAATATATATGCGGCAAAGAATTGTATGCCCAGAATATAGGGTGATTTTTTGGTATTTGTCTCTTTTTGCCTTCCAGTTGTCCTGAGCAGCCCCTACCCCGTGTTCCCGCCTGAAGCCAGGGTCTCAGCAACCCGTTGGTAAACTTATCCTGCCCTCACTGAAGCCTGTCGGCCAGCCAGTAAAAGCAAATGCACATCTTTACTTCCCTCACAGATCACACTCATGTTTCTATAAAGGGTCTTCGGCTGATTTCACCCCACACACCCCACATTCCTTTATACTCTCTCTAGGTGGTATACCGCTTGGGTTTCGCAGGCCCGCAGACAGGCAGGTCATCCGTGTTAACCGACCCAGCCTCGGTCAGCGTTTTCACGGAGTGGCCAAGGTTCTCAGGAAAGCTTGGGGGCTTAATTTGGGAGAGAACTGCCAGTTCCAGGAAGGAGAGAAGCCACTGTCCCCAATCTGGCTGAGACTAGTCTCATGCTCTAGGTTTGTTTTACAAAAATGTCTACTTAATCACAGTAGTGTGTGACTTCAGAAATGACAAACCCGATGCCTCCAAGAACAGAGAGTCCAATGCCAGGAGCTTAGAGCTCAGTGGGTCCCTTGCCACCCAGCGGTCCCCAAGTCCTCATCCCTCCGAGGGAGTTGGCGTATCCTCTTCTGTGCCCCGGCCAGCCTGCTGCCACCTAGAGGATGCTGACACCCTCTTCCTCCCGCCTCTCCGAGACCCTTTCTGAGGAATAGCAGGCGGGAAGGAGCAGCCAACCTGTCACCACAGAGGAGAAAACGAGCTAATTTCTAGAGTCTGCTCCAGCCCGAAAGACCCAGGAAAACGAGGACAAAGAGTCGTCTCTTTCCCGTTTCCCTCTGTGCCCCCTTTCTTCATCCCCCATCTCTCCCTTCAAACTCCCTCCAGCATTTGGGAGTCTGGGAGGTCCAAGAAGGAGCCGTCCCTAAAAGCTCCAGCCTGCCCCCACCCCCCAGGCAGCCACTTGTTTCATCAGAAAGGAGGGAGGGGCAGGAAAGGAGTAGTTTAAAAGCTCCACTAAAGCCAAAACTGCCAAAGAACAGCGGCGGCTCTTTGGGGCAACCCAGAAAATGTCAGACCCCTGCCCCGACCCCACCCTTAAGGGACAATATCTCCTTTCGAAATGAGATGAGCAGAGATCAGGACTCAAAGTGGAGTGGGGGAGGGGACAAAACTCGCAGGGAGGTGGAAGGGAGTCTAACTTGTTCCTAACCTGAACAGCTAGAAAAGTGTCAAACCTGTTGCCTCTGGAGCAGCTCTGTCGTTCGTAGGTTCTGGGAACAGGCGTGACCCAGAGCGCAGTTTCCCCGGCGAGGCCTGGGATTTGGGGCAGGACACCTGGGATCCTGTTTCCTCACCTATCTGTCCCACCTACATCAGAGGCGAAGGCCCAGAGGGGCTCCGCGATTTGCTAGCGCTTTACAGTTTATAAAGAATGAGAGTGGTGACAACCTAAAGGCCAGTCTAGTGCAGGGACCTCCGCAGCCTGCTGACTGACGCCTTCTTGCAGTTCTCCGGGGGCTGCTTTCTGAACCGCATTTAAAAAACGAAACCAAACCCCAACTCAACAGTGTTGAATCAGCTGCTCACTCTACCTGGCCCGCCTCCCATGTGATCTACAGCCTCCATCGCTAACGGTCACCTAGGGACAAATTAAGGAATTGAAAATGCTGAGCTTGAGAAGCCGAATTCCTTACACTATCTGGGGTCGTTAATCACCCAGCAGAAACCAGTCCAACAAGCAGGAAAAGTAGCTAGAGGAATAGAAAGACATCGTGGGTCTGTGCGCTGCGGTTCAGAGATTCAGGTGGCGGGATTCAAACGCAGATGCTCACATGTGTCGAATGTGCTCCGAATCGGCTCCACAGCTGACGGGTCCCAGGAACCATAAAGCTCTTTTAAGCTGCCCCAATCGCCCTAGTTCTACAAATGAGGAATGTAGAACTTGACAATCAAGAGACTTGTGCAAGGTTAGCTCGCGGCTCAGTGATGGCCCAGTGAGTCGGGATAACGCCCGCACGCGGCTGTTTCCGGAGAGGAGGCTGCGGGGCTTTCACCCGAGGTGGTGAGAAGAAGAGAAAATTCGCGGTCAGAGAGTCCCCGGGCCTCTTGGCAAGCCACCTCCAAGAACCGCGTGGGGTGAAGGGTAGTGCACGCTGCGGGAAGGCGCGCGCCAGGCAAAGTGGGGCACGCGAGGGTTGCAGAAATAGGAAAGCAAGTATCCGGCAGTGGGGGAGTGTAACTTCTGTGCAGACAAGTCAGGGGACGTTTCACCACCTGACACCCTCTAGGATGGGGATCGCGACAAATTCAATATCCGGAAACCTGGCGCTTCAGGTCGGTAGTCTGGCACTGTCTTCAGAGGAACTCACACTCTCTTCAGTAGCCCGCCGCTCCCTGACTCCCGCCGTGGGCCCACCCGGAACCCCAGAGGCCAGGCCTGGACCCCGTCCTCCCTCCCGGGGCCTAGACACTGGGCGCTCAGCTCCCCGAGGGCAGCGCGCGGAGGCACCGAGGCGCTGCGCTTTGCGCTCCTGGCAGCGCCCCAGTGGTGCCGGGCTTCTGGTCACGCTTCCCAGCAAGCAGGCTCGGGCATTCGGCACCGGGCTCCTCCGGGGCCTGCCCGGGCCGCTCTTCTCCTAACCCCCCAGTTATCAGCGTCTCTACGTAGCCCCATAGTTACAGGGACGATTCGTTTAGTGAAGCGCCTCAGACAATGGAAAGTTCTGAGATTTCCTGGACATTGTGTTTGGGAGGCGGGGCCGGGACCCGGTGACGGCGGTTTCCCCAGCCCTGTTCCCCCCCTTCTCTGCCCCCTCAGCCACCGGGCAGCAGAAAGAGGCGGCCAGCCTCCTCCTGCCCTTCGGCCGGACGACCCACGGCTGCCGCGTCCGCCACCTCTGCACCTGCCTGGCTGAGGTGAGATGCCCGGCGCGCGCCACGAGGGCGCTGCGCACAGCTCCAGCTGCCGGGGCGATGACCTCGAGTAACGGGCGGGAGAAGGGAGTGCGAGGCGGGTGGAATCACCCCCAAGGGGGTGGGAGGAACGAGAATTTTTAGGTGACCTGGGTAATGGGTCCCGACTTCGCCACTCAGGAACCCAGGACAAGTCAATGAAGTTTTAAGGACCTTGGTTTTCTTACCGAGAAATGAGAATAAACACACCCTGTCGCCCCGGCTCAGGGGATGACAGCTCTCTAGGAGGAGACGCAGTTCGGCGGGCGGCTGAGGAGACTCAGAACCCAGGACAGGAAAGGGCAGGCGCGCTCTCGGCTGTGTTAACCCGTCCCGCTCTGGCAGGAAAATCTGACATTTAAACCATCAGAAATGGCTAGGCAGGGACAACTCCGATCAAGTGCAGTCGAAGTGACGTTGCGTGTGCACTTGGTCTTTCCAGGAAAGGAAAGACGGCCGACGTTCGGGGGAAGCCGAGTCTTCCCGCTTGACACCCCCATCCCTCACCCCGGGCCAGCCCCAAAGGGTGCAAGTAGCCCGATGGGAACGTGGCGGTCCCACTACACGCCTTGCTCGGGAGGCGGGTGCCAAGACGCGAGAGTAAAAGCCCTCATCTCTTTCGCCCTCAGAGGCTGCCAGTCTCTCCCCGGGACTCAGCCCAACCTGGCTTCACTTCTTTGGCCGCTAAAATTCCCAACCCCCGCAAACTCGGGGTGCACCCCTCGCGGCTGTGGGCACCGGTGCCCCAGGCCACTTCCGAGCGCCGGGCGTAGCGGGTGCCAGCCTCGCGCTTCGCTCAGGGACAGCGTGCGGGGCCCAGGGGAGCTCCGGCCTAACCCACCAGGCCTGCATAGTTGCCCAGTGGCCTGTCGCTAGAAACAAAGCCACAATCAAGATTTTCGCTACCCTGTGCCTGGAAAGCCTGGGACTGACCCGGGTCCCTCGAATAATCCGAATCCTAACCTAGTTCCCCCAGTCTTTCGGGAGAAGCAGAAGTGATCTGCCAGCGGGAGCTCAGAGTGGGCGGGAGCCTCTGGCAGCGACCTGAGTAGGAATGTAGCGATTCGGTGGCATCTTCGAGGTTTATCTGGGTATTTGGCGACTCGACTGCCGGTGATTAGTCACCCTCGCCCTCCCAGTCACCACGCCCCCCGCGCTGATCAGGAGACGGTGTCTTCGCAGGGGCCTCGAGGCTCTGAAACTAGTCGGGGTCCGCGTCGGTCAAGGCCAGTTTTCTCCGCGCGCCCGGGACGCGCGCGGTTACGCGCTTCCCCGCTATGCACCCCGCGAAGTTGAAGGGGAAGAGAATTTAAAATACACTGGCCAAAATTCACTCTCGAGAACACTTTGAAGTTGGGTTACTGTGACTGCGCCACCCTAGCCCCCCTCCCTCCCCCATCTCCCCGCTCAGCCAGATGCACCAGAAAGCGGCACTTTGATCTCGCAAAGCAGCAATTTCTATTTCTTTAATTTTTTTTTTTTCTGTAAAAAGATGATTGGGCCGGGGACAAAATAATGCAATTCCGCGGGCGCAGGGCTGAGAAGAGGCTTTCTGGGCCGGGCCAGGGGTGGGCCGGGGGCGCCAGGCACATCTGTTCGCCCGAGTTTGCCTCGCATTCCTCTGCGCCAAGGATTTTTCCCTCCCCTCCCCCGGCGGACGCGTCCGTGTGATTCACCCCAGGCAGGAAGCTGGGCTTTATTTGTCTTTGACCTAAAGATGCTGGGAGGGAAGGTGTGGCGAGGGGAGAGGGAGAGATGGGTGCCGAAGGAAAAGCTAAGACTGACACTCCGGGTCCGGTGAATTGAATTGGAAGAGAGGGGAGGAGGGGCTCGGGGAGGGAGAGCTGGGGAGGGAGACGACCTCCGCCTTCAAGCGGGGAACGCGGTGACCTCCACTCTCTTCCCCGCGAGAAAAGGCGTGAGGGCGGCTGCAGACTTGGTGGGTGGGGAGCAATACGAACCAGTTCACATCGGTCTTTGCCGCCACAGGGAAATAAAACCGACGTGCAACCTTTCCTGGCATTTTCACTAATAATCTCAAATTGGATTAAGATTTAAGAGAATATTAAACTACTCGAGCGCCAGTCAAACACCGCGGTCTTCCCACCAACTCCTCCCACCCTCCCATCCAGCTGAAAGGCCTTCCGCCCTCCTCCGGCGGACCTGGCCCAACTCCCACACTCTAGGGCCTGAGTGGAGTCTCTTGATTCCCTGGGGTCCTCTGCCCTTTCTCCCCATGGCTACTCTCTTTCTATTCTCTAACTGGAATCTCTTCTCTTTCCTCTCTGGAGACCCAGGGACTCCGTATCCACTACGTCAGTGCTTGGGCAAGCAGGGTAGAGGCTCAACCATCCCGCCCTTCGGGCTGCAGGCCCGTCCTGCTAGGCCACAGGAGTCTCTGCAGGAGTCCGCTAGGAACCTTTAGCCGAGGGCTGCAAACCTTCGGCGGTTGGCCACAGGGGCTCTGCAGGCCAGGAGGTGCTTGCCCAGAAGACCCATCTCAGGCCCCATCCCGAAACCTCTGTCTAGACTCACCCCAAATCCTACTTTGGGAATATGGGAGTGGGGGCCCCGGATTTCATGCCCAGACAAGGAGTGGGGCTGAGGCTTCAGGAGTTGAAGCCGTCCCGGCCTCTCCTCTGTTTCTTTCCTTTTTTTTTCTTTTCTTTTCTTTTCTTTCTTCCTTAAGTTTTGTCTTTTTTCTTCTATCTTTCTTTCCCTCTTACGGTTTCCTAGCTTTTACTTTCTCCAGTCTCCAATCCACGTGTTTCAGGCTCTAAGGAGACCACTAAGGAGACCACCACCCTCACGGCTGGACCCAGCCAGAGCACTCAGGGACCTGCGTGGGAAACTAGGAGGAAAATTAAAGCTGACAGTCTCAGAACGCACAGGGACCTCTCATGGCCTGAGGCCCGAGGCCCAGGAGAGGGGCTCGGTGATCCTTCCTCCACGAACCTTGTCTCTCCTTTGCCAGGCTAACGCCCCCACTCGCTCACCTCTCTCCCCACAGTTTTCTCCAAAAGATACTTGCGAACTCGGCTTCCAGTTAAAATTCGGGAAAAATAGCTGGAAAGGCGGCAAAGCAAACGTCCAGAACAGGTAGGAGAGTGGATGTGGTCAGCTGGTTGGGTGGAAAACTGCATCCGTGGCACTGAGGGACGCTCCCCAGCATGAAGGGACGCGGATGGAGGTTACCAGTGAGATTTCGAGAAAGGTTGAGGAGGTGAATCTCACACCTGGGGCAACACCCACGCCCAGGAAACCGGCACGGCACTCCAGGAGTTTAAAGCGGTGTGTGCTCAGAACGAGTCTGCCAGTGAGACTGGATTTGCCATCAGGGGAAGAGAAAAAAAAATGGCCCTAAATGAGAGGCTGCCAACATTCCACCCAGAAACCAAAATCAGAGAGAGGGGGAAAGGAGGAGGGAAGGTTTTCTTGCATTTCACTGTCTTCCCTATTTCTGGATCCTGCAGGAAACAGCGGCTGGGGCCAGAGCCCCTGACCGGGCCGGTTCTCACAGCCACCTTCTCTCTGCAGCCCCAGCTCCCCAGCCAGCCTTCGCTGGGGGTGGGAGGGATGAGCTAGGCCTGAGACTTGGGTGAAGGGAGGAGGCTGCAGCCACTGGACAAAACTCAGCCAAACTCGACTTGGGTATCTTAGAGCCTAGAGGTCTGGTGGGAGTCTGGGGGCATCACTGTCTAGGCACCCCGTTTGAGCGGTGGGGACTCCGATGATGAGTCTGTGTCTCTTGTCTCTCCTGGCTTCCCGGAGCTGGTCTGTGGCTTCAAGGGGAGCCCTCCTTAGGCGCTGGGGACCCCTGCTTTACTCCCCTTTCCTGCCACATTGAGCCAAAAAGCTTCCCCACCCAAGCCGAGGTTTTTGAGGTTTTTCTTCCGAGCTCGGGAGTTCGCCCTTACGCTGGCCCCAAGGACCTAGGCGTTTTCCCTCACCGGCCTCTCTTTCACGACAAATCTGATTTCCCAGTCCTCAGTTACTGTGAGGAACAAACCACCAATACTTACCAGTGCTGGAGCCACAAGACCTGTTGCTTATTTGCATTTCAAACGGATCAGAGCTGTAGAAATAAGGATGAAAATATACGCAGGACCTGGGAGTTGAGCCCTGCGAATGTGTGTATGGGTGGGGAAGGCAAGTGGGCGGGAAGGGAGCTCGGGGTGAAAACATTTGCGGACCCACCCAAGAGAGCGGGCTCTCACTAGCAAGCGTGGAGTTAGGGAGATGGCTGCCAGGCCGGATTAACATACTCCGTCCTCAGGAAACTGCCACTTTGAGGGTGAAGACGGTCTTCTCTGTCCTGGCTACTGTCCACGATGGCGGGGACAAATCCCACCGGAGGACAGGTGCTTCTATCGAAGCTGGGGCTCATTTGCCTCGTAATCGCTCAGTTAGCAGCCCGCCAGCGAGCGTGGAGCGGAGGATCGGTGGATGTGGGGGTGGCAGTCAGGAAACTTTTGGGAATAGGTGGTTTGAGAGTTGAACCAATATAAAGTCGGAGCCACGGAAAACTGGCGCCTCAAATCCACTGGACCCCTGCGCTGCGAAGGCCCTGGGCTCCGGAGTCCGCGGTGACCGGCCGGCTAGAGGCAGGTGCCGCGGAGCCACCGGAGCCGAACCGGAGCCGAACCGGAGCTTGGCGCCTTGGTCTTAGTTGACTGAACCCCGCCTGGGACAACAATTCCCTTCTCAGAAGCAACCACTGTGGCTAGTGGCATTAAGTCTGTCCTGCTCAGCGCCCCGGCCTGAGGAAAAAGTGGAAGCAGCTGCTGCCCTTTATCTCGTCCTTGGTGAGGATGCTGCGCTCAGCTGGAGAGGCCTTCCGCGTGTGTTTATTTCAGATGGGGGCGGACTCTTTTCGCCAGTAGGAGACAGTTCCAACAGGGCCCCCCTCCACACACACCTCTACCCACTTTGCTCAAGTCACGTGTAGGCAGAGAGAATCTAGGTGTGCAAATTGCACGTAAGTGCGTTTGCTCCTAGAGAGGCTGGGGTATAGGGACTAAGAATTCTGGCTCTAGAGCTAGATTACCTGCACTAAAAGCTTTGAGACCCCTGCCGAGTTACATACTCCTCTGCCCCTCAGTTTTCTCCTCTGTAAAATGGAGCTAGTGACACAGATTCTTGTTTCCTAGAACTTGAAGTGGGTGGAATGAGTTAGTGCATGTAAGTAAGGCTCTGAGCACAGGGCCTAGCACAGAGTTAAAAGCTTAAGAAACATTCACTCTTTTGAGCTGGGTCAAAAGTTCTCATTTCCAGTGGAGGCAGCCAAGAAGAGCAATATTGGGGGCAGGTGTCAGTGGTACAGTTCCCACCTACTGGCTCTTGCCGTGCAGAGTCCTCCAATCTTCTGGGCCCCTGGAGCTACAGACACCGTGAAGGATTAGGAGAACGTGGATTCACAGATCGTTCTGCCCTGGGAATGCCTTCATTTGCCTGGAGTTGTTGACCGTCCTATGAAGTCCTTGGAAAGTATGTGACGTTAAGTGAATATTTTTCCTGACTAGGGATAGGCAGCTTCCCTCTCCCCTGGCTTTCTGCAGTACTTGGCTGTGGGCCAGAGCGCAATGCCTCCTGCAGCTGTTTGAGGGAGACCAGCGGGACCGCTCTCCTCCCCCACCCCTTCCGCAGTGGCAGGCCCTGGAACTCTGGCAATGTCAGCTTCTCAGCAGACACCCAACGTGTGTCTTTGTTCTGAAAGACAGTTCAGCTTACAAAACCACTATATATATGTGTGTGTGTGTGTGTGTGTGTGTGTGTATATATATAAATATATACCTACACATATAAAACCAACTATATATATATGTGTGTGTGTGTAGGTATGTATATATATATATATATATATATATACATACCTACACACACACACATATATATATAGTTGGTTTTATATGGTCTATATATTATGAACATTCTAGATAATGGTTTTTTAATACACAAAAAACCCGTTTCGAGGGCTCATTTGTCCAGACACCGGGGTCACCCCGCTGTTTTCTGTGTCCTCAGAAACGCGATGCACTTCACCCCAAGAGTTCTGGATTCTTTTCTACTGCCTTTGACTTGGTTTTGCCGAGAAGGGTCAGAAAGGTGGCCTGTGATTATGGACGGAAACTAACGAAAGCCTCTGATGACTTAGCTCGCATGCCCCTGCCAGCTCCTCCCTCCCCCGTCTGAGGGCAAGTGGCCAGCTACCCCACCACCTCACACCCCAGGATCTAATCCCTCAGGCCCTCCTCTGAGCCCTGTGGTGGGAGAGCTGCCCTCCGCTCTGCTAATATGATGGACAATCCATTCTCTGCTCCTGCACTCCTGGAGTGGGAGAGGCTGATCCACGAGGAAGCTGTAAAACTCTCCTTGTCTGCATTTGCGGGGGACAGCTCAGGGCCGGGCTGGCTGGCATAGTTCTACTGAGGACATTTTGCTCCTGGGTGGCCAATTTTTATTAGTGACAAGTGAAATCTAAACACTTCTGGCAAAAAAAAAAGCCGTCCCCTCAAGGCCCTGTGCCTCATATCATGGCCTTTCTTTAGCGGCTGGTCAGCCCATCACAATGCTGGAGGTGCCCCTCTCCCCACCTCGCCACTGCCAGCCCCCCTGCCCCCAGGAATCCCTGGTACCTTCTTTAGGTCCCAAGGTCCCAGCCGGCTGTGTTAGACTGCGGGGCCTGGCGCTTCCCCCTCTTCACTCCCATAAACTTTAGATAATCCTTCCTCTCAGTGGAAAAACCAGAGGGAAGTCTTAACTCTGCTTAGCCAAGCGCACCTGCAAAACCAGCAGGAAGGGGGAGATGGAGTCCAATTTAGGGGGCAAACCTGGGGGATCTGGGACGCCGTGTGTCAAAAGAACTCAAAAGAATGCTCTGCCTAAGAAATGTCTGGCTGCAAGGGTTTGGCTTTCTGGCCCAAGGCCGGCTGGCTGCAGGGTGGAAGGGGCTGCCTGCACCTAAAAACAAACAAGCAAGATAAACCCCTGTTGCTCCTGTTTAGAGCCACTATTTCTTGCTGCCCAGTCTGCCAGTTCCTCCTGGGTCTCTTGGGCTTTGGAGAACACCCTGGTCTCACTCAGGCACTGTGTGGCTCTCCCAAGGGGTGAGGCTTCAAGGCTGGGTGCTTAGCATGATTCCCATCTTTTGTCACCTTGACCATGAAGGTAGCTCTGTGCAGATGAAGGAGACGTCAGAGGACAGCCACATGGATTAAGCTTCAGGGGGCCAGGGAGAACCCAAGGGAGCTGTGGAGTGAGGAGGGGGTGGGAAGAGATGCGGATGTAGCATAGATTTCTGCAGACCTTGGGGCCAGTTGAGTATGTGGCCAGGATGCTTCCCCATATGCCTGCGTGTGACACTGTGTACCCAAGCGTGTGTTGTGTCTACGTGCATGCTTGACCCTAGAAAGGTGTGAGTACGCATACTTGTGTACATGCATGCATGTGCTGGTGAATAGATATCACCACGGCTTTGTGTAGTCACACCAAATACGTGCATGAACATTGTACTTATAAGCTTCCTGTACCAGTATATAGTAGTTACTGATGTGCCCACATTTATTTCTGGACAGGGGCATACTGGTGGCCTCAAAATCCTCTGACTTTGGGTCGAGTTGCCTAGGGTTGCCAAGCAGCCCTGAGCTCCTGAGAATGTGGAATGTCACCTTCCAGCTCAGTGCCGCTGGGCTAAGCGCAGGAGACGGGCCGTGGGCGCCCCCTCACCTGGAGCCTCAAGCTGGCCTTTTCCTAGTAGCGCCTAGGTATCCAGGGGCGGGCTCCTCCCTGGCGCTCAGTGGGCTTGGCGCAGGCTGGCGGTTTCGCTTCCTGCGAAGACTGGCAGGGCCTGGGCTGGGAGAGTCGGAGCTGGCGCCCCGCGCGGCGGGCGCACACTGAAGGCCAAGGTCAGACGGCCTGGTTGCAGGCTACGCCCGGGGGAGGAGAGGAGCTGGGCCTGGGGGAACAGGATTTCCTCGCCTCCTGGGCGCGGCTGCTCGGGGCCTGGCCGCACAAGGCCCCCTTTGTGGAGAGCCCAGCTCCTGCGCAGACCCAAGTCAGCGAACAATAGCGCAATGTTGCCGCCCGCCCGGCCAGGCTCTGCAGGCTACACCGCGGCCGCCGAAGGCGAGGGAACCGGGTGGCGCTTTTTTATAGTCGCAAATATAAAATCGGGGCTTTCTCCCCTTTCGCTCGCCCCCTACCCCAACGCCGATAGAAAGCAGATAAATTTATGAAGGGCGAGCTAAGAGAATAATTACAGAGTGAAGGCCGTTAAATTTTATTTCCAGTCCCAAAGGCTAAACCTGCGATTTTATTGCAAACATCTGGAAGGACCGAGAGGAGGGCACGCTGCTGGTTTAAAACAAAAACAAAAGATTTTATTTCGCGAAAACAAAAAAACATCATTAAAGACCCTTTCGCCCCCACGGACTTTTATTTTTTTAGAAGTGTGAGAGGGTGGTTGAACAGGCAACGACGCACGACGGTCCCGCAGCTCCTGGCGACTGGAGATGCGGTCTACAGGAGCGAGTCGGCGCTGTGCCCGCCGGGCTGGCATCGCCAGGCACTTCCAGAAATCGGCTCCCTCCCACGCCCACACGAAGGCTGCAGGACAGTAAAGCAACCCCATAACTGGACACGAATTTGGGAAAAGAAGTGGAAAGTGGGTACGTTGGCCTCACGTTCCCGGAAGATTCGATCACAGCAATAATAAGATCTCAGGCCTGCCCAGCCTCCCACCGATGATCTTGCCTGCTTTGCTTGGTTATAAAGTATTTAGGACCCCTTCGCCCTGCCGACAGGAATACTGAGGCACCGGCCAGTCATTAATTGACTTGCCTAAGGTCACCATTTAGAGCTGAATGGGACCTGGTTGCTAGGCTCCTCCACCTGCCTTGCTGAACCCCTGGTTCTCTCCCCCACCTCTCAAAATGTGTCATACCTGTTGGTCAGGCCCAGTTCACTGTAGTTCCCAAGCTCCGACACAGTGTCCTGCCCACGTGTTCCAGGGCAGCCTACCAGGCCTGCTGGTCAACTATTTTCAACTTTGTTTTCAATTACTGCACTCAGAGCTGCAAAGTCACAGCGGTGGCCCACCTTGGTGTCAGGCATTATCAGGGGTGGCATTTAGGGTGGAGACACAGAAGGAAAGGATAGGTATGTAGGTATGTGGAAGATCTAAGGGCTTCTTTCCAGGACTCTTGTCTCTAGGCTGCAGAGCTCTATTGTTCCTTGGAAAAATCTAAGGAACTGGATATGGCCGGTTTAAGTGAGCAGTGTTTCCTCTCCTTCAAGGCTAGGCCTGGGCATCCACCTCCCATACAGGTGGTCAGTGAGGTCCCCTCTCCCACTCACCTCCTCCCAGATCCCTCCCCCAATTCTCTGGTGCTTAACAATCTTATCCCCCTGGGGACCCTGCAGGGAGTAGGGGGGGTCCTCTAAGTTGGCTCTTGTCAATCAGCTTCAGGACTGAAATGGACCTGAACTAGATTCACCACCTGCAGATGCCAACCAAGGTCCTAAGTTGGAGCCCGTGGCTAGGAACCCTGGAGATTGCGTCAGGAATTAGTCTTGTATATGAAGTGACCCCACTCTTATTCCTAAAAATTAAAGGAAAATTAAAGAAAAATTAAAGAAAAATTAAAGAAAAACTGGGGCAGCAGAGGGAAATTTGAAAGCCCTTTGATGTAGTGAGTGGAAGGAAAATGCACCCCATACGCTCAGATTCTTACATTGAATCCCCCAACCCTCTTTTTCTTCTTCTCCCCAATTGCATAAAATTATTTGCCTAAGACACGGACATTAAACTTTATCTTTCTCTTGAGAGTCTCTCCCATCAGCACGGGTCACACTAAGGAGTGCATGCCCCTGGACAAAAACTTAGATGGACCCCTATGGTCACAAAGAGAAAATGTCTCTGCCTCTCCCAGTTACCTAGAGAAAAACCCCTATTTTCGTGACTGATCCGAATCACCTTGGCTCCATTGCCATCCGATTTGTTTGAATGGCCTCACCTATTTTTCTAGTATTTGCGTGTATGTAGGATGGGGGTGGGCACCACCTATGTGCAACCTGAAGGAAGGGTATAGAAGCTCCTTTGAGCACTCTGCTGAGCACGTGCTTTGGGGTGGGGTGCAGATGGCTGCCCTGAAAGGCTTCTCTTACTTCTCTGTGTATATCTCTGGGACACGTGTCTATGGACGTTTTCATCGTGCAGGCCTTCGGGATCTGCATCTCGGTCCTCTTTTTGAGAAACTTTCATGGCCTCAGGGAAGGTGTGCGGCCTATGGTGCATCTACTTCTCAATCCAAACGAGGTCTGTGCGAGAAGGCCAAGGCGAGAGGCTGCCAGAGGCAGATGTGAGAAGCAGGCTCCGGGCGAGGAGGGAACACTGACAGGACAGAGGCCAGCCCCGTGGCTCCCCCCTGGGCCTGGTCAGGCAGGCAGCGACACCAAAATTGGGAGCTGAAAGAGAGGTGTGAGCCTCTGGAGAAGGTAACTTCTTGCTCCTGGCTGCCCCGGCCTCCTGCTCTTTTGTTGAAGTCGGTGGTGGTGAAGGTGGTGGTGAATGCGTGGTCACTGTAGGCAGTGGCTCCTGGAAGCAATGCCGAGTGGCGACTGAGGTGGGAGACACTGTACCGTGTCACCCCTGCTCCCAGAGTTTGCTAAGCAGTGTGGCGGGAGACACTGAGGGGCTCAGCGTGCCACTTCCAGATCCCAGGGGCCTTGGAGCGCTGCTGGGGAACCCCAAGCCTGACATTCAGGCTCCTGGAAGGCCTGGGAGGCCAAGCCTGCCTGAACCACATTCATCTGCTGGTTTTTCTATTATTCTCTGTGCATTTGCTGCGCTGCTAGCTGCCTCTCGTCTGGGCTGGCGCCCAATTTGAGGAGGCTCCAAAAGTGGCCGTTTTTGCTCTTCTCCAAAGAGTCCCAAGTACATTGAGGGCACTTGATTGTTGCCTCCAGCACCAGGGCACTTTCAACGACAATAGCAGGGGCTAGATTTCCCCAGACCCCTCCGCGGTCAGGAGGGGAGCGTGGCCTTTCAGAGGCCTCGCAGGCCCTCCCTTCTGGCCCCAGGGTGGGAGGACCGATGGGCGCTCTTTCCAGGGGGGGCCTATGACACGCCGTGGGCCCCTCTGCCCTAGGCTTGCGGGCTCAGACCCTGCTCAGGGCTTGGCTCTCCGCGAGGCTTGTCTGCTGGGCCTCTCGGCCTGTCGATCGCACCCTGGACCTGGCTCTTTCCTGCCCCTTCGCGCGGGGATAGAAGCGTCTCGACCAGGGCGTTGGGAATGGAAGATCACCCTGCGGCGAGGCCGTCGTCCGCGAAACCCGAGCTCGGTAGGATCAACTTCTCAGCCCCTCTGAACTTGCTCGGCGCTGAGCTGGGCTGGGGGACTCCTGCGGCTCGCTTCCAGTAGCGAAACCTGGGAAGGGCTGTGGGAAATCAGAACGGCCAGAAGTGTCGAATTTTAAGTTCCTTAGAAATCTCTGGCGCCCGCACTGTCCTGAAAGATTTTTTTTTTAAGGGTAGAGGGAGGACCAGCGGGGCGGGGAGAGCCGAGCTCCCGAGTTGATCAGATTTGAAGGGAATTTTGGAAAAGCTCTTTCTCCGCTGTCCAAGTTCCTGGCCGCCCTCGCCCAGCCCCTCTCCGTGGGTTCTCCCGAACAAGCGCCCCAAACGGGCGCAGCCCGGCTCAGCATCCGCGCCGAGGGGAAGGCGAGCCTTTGCCGTGTGCGGCCCGGTGGGACCCGCCCGCGGGCAGCGCGGTGAGCCGGCTGCCCCACCGGCGGCCTCCTGCTCCAGAGGCCTACGTCTCCTTCTCCACCAGGTAGAGCTGGAAGGAGGAAGTGATCTTTCGATTTTGAATTACAAGAATCCGGATAGTGACCGGGCTTTTTGTTGTTTCTTTAGTTTTGCGTTGACCAGGGTTGTTTAACAATCGCTCAACAAGAAAATAAGAACCTGTGCGGCGCAATCCGGGGGGGAAGTAGCAGATCGAAAAGCATCTGGGGGCAGGCGCGAGGTTATCGGAGACGTTTCGTGGCGTTTTGGACAGGTTGACATTTGGTCTGAGCTCCCCAAATTCCAGATCTGTAATTGAAATGACTCTCGGCTTGCAGCGTCTTTGAGACCTAGCATATTTGGGAGGAAAAGGTACGGATTTGAGGCTGGCAGGAGTTTGTAAGGGCACAGATCAGACCTCGCCTTGGGGCCCCTCTCCCTCCCCCACGGGGAACCCACGGGGCGCCGGGAAGCCAGGGGTTAACGTCGGTCCCGGAGCGACGCCGGGCGACCCGCGCCGCGCCCCGGCCGGAGCCTCAGTCTCTCCCCTCCGCTCATTGGCCCGCGCTCTCGGGGTTTCTCCTGTTCCCTCCTCGCCATTGGTCGGGGGCTGGCTTTTTTTCCCCCTCAGTCTTTCTCTTCCTCCCCCCTCCCTCTCCCTCGGCCCACGGACAGGAGCGCACCGCCTGCCCCCAGCTCTCAGGAAGGGAGGAATTTAAAAAAAAAAAAAAAAAAAAGTTTCCCAGAAGTTTGGATCAGAGGAAGGACGGGAAGACCAAGAGAGGAAGAGGGAGAGGGAGGAGAGAAAGGGAGAGGGAGGAGAGAGAGAGGGTAAAAAAAAGATGAAGTCCAGTCTGCACAGCCTGTGAGCGCCTGCCCGGGTGGGTGGGAAGCAGGACGCGGGCGCTCATGCAGCGAGCGGGCGGCGCTCCGGGCGCTCGTGCGTAGCCGCAGGGCCAGCGAGGGGCGCCGGTCCGTACCGGCGGCGGAGGGCGGGGGAAGCGCAGGGGGAGGGTGCGGAGGACCCGCGGAGCCGCCGCCTCTCGCGGGCCCGGCCGGGCGGGCGCTCGGAGCGTGAGGGCGCGGGGCTGCTCCCTCAGTAGCGGGGGCGAGCGGGGGCCGGGGCGCGGGCGGCTAAGATGAGTGAAAGGAGAAGATCTGCAGTCGCCCTGAGCTCGCGAGCACATGCCTTCTCCGTTGAAGCCTTGATCGGCTCAAATAAAAAGCGGAAACTGCGAGACTGGGAGGAAAAGGGGCTGGACCTGTCCATGGAGGCGCTGAGCCCCGCGGGCCCACTCGGAGACTCGCAGGACGCGGCCGCGCACGGCCTGGAGCCTCACCCGGGTGAGTGCGTAGGGCCAGACCGCGGGAGGCGGGCGGCCGGCCGGCGGGCAGGGTGGCGAGGAGGCAGGCCCGGGCCGCCGACGCCCTGCCCTGCTCCAACGCGGGTTGCACTTTGTTTGAGCAGATGCCTTGAGCCACCTCCAAATTCGCCGGAACCAATTTGGGGGAACTGGCCTAAGCCGTGCCTTTTCGTCGCCGACCTCCAGCAAGGAGGCCTTGTCGCTCGCATCTCCTCTGGGAGCAAAGCGCGGCGCTCCTAGCGCCCGCAGCTGAGGGGCTGCCAGGCCCCGGGGTTGGCTGGAAGGGGTGCGGACCGTAGGCAACGACCGCGGCGGAGAGGGGCTGGGACTCGCATCTGAGAGCTCCCGGGGACCGGCGCGCGGTTCTCGGACGGATCCGACACCCCAGTTTAAGGAAATGCCAAGTTTATCCCATTTAGGTTTCAACATCTGCCCTCGGCCGCCCCCCGCCCCCCAACTATTCTGGGACTCAAGTTGTTGAATTTCCCCTCCTCGGCGACGAAGGAGTATAATTGGATTTCTACGTCGTTTATGGAAAGAGGAATGTACGCTAGACCTCTTCCCCTGCGGCCCGGGTCAGTCTTCACCTCTGTGTATTTGTGGGGAGCGGTGCGATTAATTTGTGTCTCGGATCCGTGCATGTTATACGAACACAACACGTAAAACACAGGGCGGATGTCGATGTCTGAGATTTTAACAGAATCGGGCCGGGGGAGGGACAACAACTTAACGTTCTGTATTAAGTGCCAGGATTTCAACTGTGCAAAACAGCCCCGGGGAACAGCTGTTGTCGGAAGAATCTTAGGTGGGCGCGCGAACATACGCACGCGCGACTTTCACAGCGTCGGAAACTTTCCAGGCAGGGCTTCTGAAACTATTCTGGGGGTGCTCCTTCTGACCGCTGGGGAGTAAACCTGGGTCAGCGCGCAGGCCCTCATAGAACGGGGGAGGCCGTGGGCCCAGGAGCTTGGGGGCTGGAAAGCTGGCCGACCCGAGGAGGGACAGCTGTCGCTTACATTTTCTCTTTCGGCAGTGACAGTTCAATTTCCATGCTCCCGAGGCTAATAATAACGCGATTAGCGGGTGACCTGCAGAGACAGAGTTTTATGAATTCTCCGTGTTCTTGTGGGCCGTTATGGTATTTGGGTTTAGTGCTGGGGAATTATTTTTATTAGTCGATGAAAAGAAAATTAAAAGGAGATTTATTTCGCCCGCTGAAGCCTTCCCCCGTATTTGGACGCGGGTGCTTGTCCACGCGGACCCCTGTGTGGGCCATTCGGAAAGGAACGCGTGGCTAATGTGTTTCCTGTCTCTGGCCAGAACCCGTTTCCTCACCGCGTTTATTTGTTGTCAGAATCTCGCTCGTGCCTTCACCCAAGTCTGCTGGAAGTTCTTTCAGGCCTCATGACAACTCACGATTTGGGACGTTAGTTTTACTTTCCCGATGGTGGGAAAGGTAGAAGTTATTTAACCTCGCGTGTCGGACGCCGCGTCCCTGGGTACTTTTCTTTAGGGAATGAGGCCAGGTCGCCCGGAACCGGCCTAAGGTCGCATGTTCAAAAGGACCAACACGCGGGGCATAATCTGAGACTCGGCTCGAAGTTTTCTTTCCGCCGTTCTTGGCCATAAGCGAGGAGAGAAAAGTGAGGGCTTGAAAAGAGACCGGTCCAGGGACATGAAGGCGGGGACCTGGTATCCCACATGCTGTTCCCTGCTCCTGTAGAGTGGGGGTTGGAGGTGAGGACCCAGCATAGGGCGTAATATAACAGAGTGCATTTCCTTGATTACTGTTTTTTAAAAAGGAAAGGATGGGCGTTTGGATTAGAGAAAACGAAATGTGTCTCTCTGGGCAAAGGTCCGAGAGGAGGAAGAAGCCGGTAGCTAAGAGCACTCGGGCGCCTTCTGCGGAGCCGGGCTCCAGGTCGGGCCTGGCCGTGCTGTGGGCCGAGATCTTCCGAGATTTCCCGAGATCTCCAAGTTGGAGTCCCACAGTGGTTCTTAGGAACCGGACGTAGGACGCGAAAAGGTTTTTCAGAGAAAGGGCGCAGTGGCGTGGAGACTCGGCAGTCGCAGGGAGCAGAGAAGGCGGAGCTGCGCGCTCAGGATGAACCCCGCGGTGGCGGAAGGCAGGGCCAGGGCGTAGGGTCCCCCGTTGGCCTTTTTTTTGTTTTTGTTTTTGTATACAATACAGCGCCCTAACACACACAGAGCCACACTTAAAGGTGGGGGAGGTAGGGGAGGTGGGAGATGGGGCGCGGGAGGCTCCATTGTGCCCAGGGCCATGAATCTGCCCGCTGGGCCTCACAGTTCTGTTTTAACTCTCCTCTCCCGGTAGGACCGAGGTGGGCTGGACCTGCAGCGTGGCTCGCCCGCCCTAGGCCGATAAGAAGTCAGAAACAAAACAAATACAAAACGACAAAACAAAAACAAAAACAAAAACCCCACAAAACTGTCACGGC